>NC_043701.1:3798883-3820881 GCF_006229205.1 Suricata suricatta
CACTTTGGTGAGATTTTTTGTGCAACAGCTTGTGGACACACGTTAAGTTTTTATTCTTCACTTCTGTGAGATTAAAGTCCTTTTCAAATTCCAAGTTAACAACGTCCCCTTTGTTAGTGAAGCAACGTTCAGGGACCTCGTGGATTTGTTTCGTGGGGGGGGGGGCGGGCAGGGGCTGTGTTTCTTCTGTTTTGGTGGCAGATCTTAGATCCCCCTTTGCTCTTTCCCCTTCACCACCCAATTGCCAAGGTCATGTCTCCCTTCCTTCTACTGGTTCTTTCCCCTCTGGAAAGTCTTTTTTTTTTTTTTTAACTTTTTTGAAGTTATTTTTGAGAGACAGAGCATGAATGGTGGAGGAGCAGAGACAGGGAGACACAGAATCCAAGCAGCTCCAGGGTCTGAACTGTCAGCACAAAGCCTGGCATGAGGCTCGAACCTACAGACTGTGAGATCATGACCTGAGCTAAAGTCGGATGCTTAACCGACGGAGCCACCCAGGAACCTCTAGAAAGTCATTCATTTTGAAGACTGTCTCTAATATGTGCTTGCTTCCAAGTCCCTTCCGGTACTCCCGACACTTTCTAGCAGTTTCCAGCAGTTTCCGGTTGAGGGCTGACTCGACTCGGTCTTCCTGGCGGTGGTTTTGGGTCAGCCCCGGCCGGGCTAGCTCCCTCCTTTTCTCTCCCTGCCCTTGGCATCGGTCAGCTTGGGGCTGGATGTGCGTGGGGACATGAGTGGTGGGACCCCAGAATTTAGCACCCCTGCTGTTTAACGTAGTGATGTTGAAGTTTGAGATTTTCTGTTATTCTGAGGGTGTGATTTTGTGTGCTTCCGTCCTGCTCCTGCTGCTCTCTGTTACTTCTGCCCAGAAACCGGGGACATGGGGACGGAGGCTGTTGCATCATCTTCAGCTACTCAGGCGTCGTTTATTATTTTCTTAATTGTGCTTTTGCTTCATCTCAACCCCCAGCTATTTTTACCATTTCAAGTTGAAATATTCAATTATTTATTTTTAGATAGTTTGTTTACAAGTCATACATTTTTTTGAGAGACAGGAACAGAGCCCGTGTGCACATGCATGTGTCCACGTGGGGGAGAGGCAGAGAGAGAGAGAGAGAGAGAGAGAGAGAGAGAGAGAGAGAGAGGATCTTCAGTAGGCTCCAGCCTGGAGCCCAATGCGGGGCTCGATCCCAGGACTGTGAGATCATGACCTGAGCCCAAATCTAGAGTCCCACACTTAACCCACTGAGCCAACCAGGTGCCCCACAGGTTACACATTTTTAATAAACACTTCTTTCCCCTGAATGCCCCCCAAATTTTCTCATGTTGTGTTTCTATCTTCATTTAATTTGAAGTATTTTCTTCTTTTTTCCTTTAAAAAAAACTGGGTTATGTAAAAGTATGTTGTTTAAAACTAATTTTTTTATGTTTTTTATTTATTTTTGAGAGACAGAGACAGAATGAGCAAGCGAGGGTCAGAGAGAGAGGGAGACAGAGAATCAGAAGCAGGCTCCAGGCTCCGAGCTGTCAGCACAGAGCCTGATGTGGGGCTCGAACCCACGAACCGTGAGATTGTGACCTGAGCTGAAGTCAGACACTTAACTGATCGAGCCGCCCAGGCCCCCAGAAGTATGTTGTTTAATTTCCAAACTTTGGAGGGTTTGCCAACTACATCCTTGTCACTCTATTTCAGTTCCCTCTGGTTCTGGAGCTCCAGTGGCGCAATCGGTTAGCACGCGGTACTTATACAGTTCCCTCTGGTTCTGAGATCGTATTTTTGTATGATTTGACTGATTTAAAGATTACTGAGTGGTGATTTGTGTCCCAGAATACATTCTCTCTTGCTGAATACTTAGTGTATAATTCAAATTCTGCGTACTTTGCCACTCGTATGTGGGTGTGGCACAGCTGTCAGTTAGATCATCTTGACGGACAGTGCTGTTCGTGTGCTCTGTATTTTTCCTGATTTTCTGTATATTTACTCCATCAGTTACCGAGAGAAAACTTGTTCGAATTTCCACCTTCCATGGGAGATTTACTTCCTTCTGTTTCCAGTTCTCTGAGTTTCTTCCCTGTGTGTTTTGAAGCTCTGTTAGGTGCCTGGACATCGAGTCTTAGTGGGTGTGCACAGGTGTGCCCTCAGAAAGTGTCTGTCCTCGCCCGTGACAATGTGTCTGGTTCCGATGTCTACTTTGTGTGATATCGTTAGCGCTCTGGCCGTCTCATAATTAGTGTTGGCACTGTCTGGTTCCCTTCTTTGGTTTGCTTCTAACTTGTCTGTGTCTTTATGACGTGGGTCTGGTAGAGGGCATATAATTGGCCGTGTTTCTTTGTTAATCTAACCTCTTGGGCTTCTGCCTTGTCAGTGGAGTGTTTAGACCCCCTACATGCAATGTCAACAATGTTGGATTTAAAGCTGCCACCTAGAGGCACTGGGGGCTCTCTGTCGGTTAAGCATCCGACTTCGGCTCAGGTCATAATCTCACAGTCTGTGGGTTTGAGCCCCGCATTGAGCTCTGTGCTGACAGCTCAGAGCCTGGAGCCTGCTTTGGATTCTGTGTCTGCCCCTCTCTTTCTGCCCCTCCCCCACTTGCACTCTGTCTCTCTCTAAAATAAATAAACATTAAAAAAATTAAGCTGTCATCTGTTTGTTCATTGTCCACATTTTCCTTTTCTTGTCCAATTTTGCATTCAGGGAATTTTACCAAGCCTATTTTTTGCCAATATAGGCTTATTAGCTATACTTCTTTTAGTAGTATTGTTCTACAATTTAAAAATGCATCTTTTACTTCTCAGAGTCTACCTTCAAATAATAGTATACCATTTCAGTTTTTTATAATATACCATTTCAGATTTATTGTAAATACCTTATACCTGCATATTTTAATTTCATCCTACTCATTGTTTGTGGTATCATTTTTATGCATTTATTTCTACATAAACTGCACAAAAGTTATCATTTTTCTTTAAACACTCAGTTATTTTTTAAACCATTATTTCAAAAGAAAAGGCTTTTTTATTTTTGTGTTTGCTAGTGTATTTACAATACCTGATGTCCTTCATTTCTTTCTGTAGATCCACCTCCTCATCTTGTATCTGTTTTCTTCCATCTGAAGAATTTCCTTTAACATTTTTTAGTCTGCAGGGAGCTGAAGCATTGCCCAATTTCATATTGGCTGCAAAGTCATATATGCAACATTGAAGCTAGAGGCCAGAATGCTCCAAATTTGGAATTAATCAGCTCTTCGAATCTTTTCCCTTTTACTTTATCTACTTGGTGGAATGCTTTCTGAGCCCATCGAGCCGCTTTGATGGCCCTTCCACGCTGGGTCCCGTGGCGCACGTCTCGGCTCCTACCTCGGCCCTCTGGTACCGAATGATTAATTTATCCAGATTCTGGAAACACTGGCTACAGACAGCTATTGCTGGAATCTCTCTCTAGAAATTGTCCTCAGATGAAGACAGTCTTGTCTAAAGTCGTGGCTCTTTCTGGGGACAGCCCACGTCCAATGACACTTGACTTCCTGTCCCTCCTGTAGGGCGATGCTGAGCAGCAGCCCCAGCTCCAGAACTCCCACGGAATCTGCTGAGGCCCTTTGTTAAGTGGGTCACAGTCCAGCTTCTGCTGCTACTTGGCATCCATCACTCCCCGTGGAGGCTGATCTCAAGGGCAAAACCCAAAAAGATTTCTTTCCCTCAAAAATCTCTGTTACATGTCTGTTTCATGGATTACCTGACCTATGACATCTAATACCAAGAGTGATCTGAAATAACAGACTCTAACGTGGAATGTGGGGCTCATCGGGATCACCTGCCTGTGGGCTGGCAACAATCACTATATTGATGGTAGGTGGAGCGTAGGGAGCCCCTGGTCTGCAATAGGTATGCAGGTGCTAAAACCTTCATGAGTGGGGAAGGAGGATGAGATAGCAGAGGAAGGAAATGTACAGGCTAGCATAATGTGCAAATTCTCAGTAATTGGAGAAGGATGGGGAAAGAGCAATTGGACAGATCGTGGAGTTAGATGATAGATGAGTGGGAGAAAGACTACAGAGGCTGAGGGTCATTCATCATCAATTAGAGGCTCCGCGTGAAAACCAGAGGACTTCTTCAGCAGTATATGAAAAGGCTTTCATCTTCTCTTGAACCGGAGGGCAGAAAACAAATCTGTATATCAGACCAGAACTTACTTACAAGATAAATAGAGCTCCAGAGAAGGTTAATTCTCAACTCTCAGAGGAATGCTCAACTCTAGGAGGAATGCTCTGCCAAGGTCAAGGCACGATTGAGTGGGATAGGGAAATCTGGGAGTGTACAGCGGAAAAACCTTGAATTCTTGACCTTCTGGGTCCCTAGAAGGAGCCAAATCCTCCCAGTTAAGTCTAGTGTTTTGCATATACTTAAAGGTGATGTGGAAGATTTTGCCTTGCAAAATGACAACGTGCTCCCCCTGACCCCTCCATTCTTTCCCATCCCCAGGGTTGACACACTTTTCCTCCTGGTCACTAGACCAATAATAAAGGCTAGATCAAAACATAACCTGGCTGGAAAAGGTCTTTCTGCCAAGAAGGAAAGAGACTATATCCTATGTAAGCTGTAGGAATTAGCCAGCAGGTGCCGGCAGTGGGGGGTACAGGTCAGGATCCTGACGATGCTGAGTCAAGGTCCAGAATAAAGGGCTAGATGATTGAGTGTATGTATGTGGGAGGATGCAAAGACGGAGTTTACCATCCTGGCAGCCCTTCAAAGAGTGGGAGCGGACATGCCAATAAGACAGCTCTTGGAGGCTTGATAAAGCAATGACCCACACCGAGTTAGGCATCAGCGCCAGAACTTCCATGGCAAGAGATGGAAGAACGGATTGGAGACTCAGAGAAACTGGCATTTTAAGGTGGATGCATTACCATAGGCTCCACATCCTTGCCCACACTTGTTAGTTCGTATTTTTCATGATAATAACCCAAGTAGGTGTTAAAGTAGTAACTCATGGGGGTTTGAGTTGCGTTTCCCTAGTGTCTAATGCTGTTGAGCAAATTTTTTATGTGCTTGTTGGTCATTTGTAGTCCTTCTTTGAAGAAATGTCTCATTAAGTCCTTGGGCTATTTTTAAATTGGATTGTCTTTTGGTTATTGAGTTGTGAAAGTTCTTCATGTATTCTAGATACGAAACTCTGTCAGAGATATGATTTGTAAGTATCTCTATCATTCTGTAGTCTATCTTTTCATTTTCTTGATGATGTCCTTTGATGCACAAAGGTCTTCAATTTGGATAAAGCCTAATTATCTATATTTCTTTTGTTGCTTGTGCTTTTAGTAGAGCCCTCAGTTTTTGTTTTGTTTTGTTTTTAATTTTTTTTAAATATTTGTTTTTGAGACAGGAAGGGACAGAGTGTGAGCAGGGGAGAGGCAGAGAGAGGGGGAGACACAGAATCCAAAGCAGACTCCAGGCTATGAGCTGTCAGCACAGAGCCCGACACGGGGCTCCAACTCACAGACCATGAGATCATGACCTGAGCTTAAGTTGGACGCTTAACCAACTGAGTCACCCAGGCGCCCCAATAGGGTCCCCAGTTTTGTGTGGTCCTCCAGTTTTCCCAGCAGCATTTGTCAAAGAAACTATTCTTTCTCCAGTTCTGATCTTGGCACCTTTTTCACACATCATATGGCCAATCCTGGTTCTATTCCATTGGTCTATATGCATGTCCTTATGCCTGGACTGCTCTGTTTAAATCTGTAGCTTTATAGTAAGTTTTGAAATCAGGAAGTTTGTGTTCTGCAGCTCTGTTCTTCTTTTTTGAGATTGTTTTGGCTTTTCAGGGCTTCCCGCCATTCTGTGTGAACTGAGGGATATGTCAGTGTTTGCCAGCTTGCTGGTGTTTCCATAGAGGTCCCAAGTTTTTGACTGTCCTCCTTCACCATTTCCTGGATTACCCAATAGATGATTTTTCAGTTAGAAAATAAATTCTTAAATCTGTCAGTATTGGATAAGAGAAAAAACACTTTTTTATTAATTATATGAAAAATTAGTGTAAAGTGCTATACTTTTTGAAATTACAATTATGCTTTGAAGTGCTACACAGGGAAAGCTTAGATTATAAGAAAAGATACCACATATTGAGTGGTTATTTTTAGGAGAAAGAATTGTAGGTGATATTTGCTTTTTATTCTTTCTGTGTATTTTGAGTATGTAATGAATTCTCCATAGTACGTGTGTATTGATTTTAGAATAAGCAAATGTATACAGCTTCATTTGTTTATATTATGATAGATTACTTTTTTTAAACTCAGAATGAGTGGGGATTAAAACAGACAAAATAGACCTCTTTTAATATTTGAATCGTTTAATTTTATTTTTTTAAGTTTATTATTTAAGAGAGAGAGCATGCACAAGTGGGGAAGGGACAGAGAGAGAGAGAGAGAGAGAGAGAGAGAGAGAGAGAGAGGCAGAGAGAGAATTCCAAACAGGCTCTGTGCTGTCAACACAGAGCTGATGCAGGGCTCAAAACCATGAACCGTGAGATCATGACCTGAGCCAAAATCAAGAGGCCGATGCTTAACTGACTGAGCCGCCCAGGCACCCCTTGAATCTTTCAGTTTTAGTTTTTAAATTCTATATTTTGAAGAAGACTCCCTTATAAAATTCTTAAAGTAATGTTCTTTTTTCTTCTATTTTTTTAAATAGGAATGGCCTTTGTTCTTTGACATCCAACCATGCATTTCAGATGAGACTGGAGGATAAATAGTCATCCTTGAATTCCATGTCCTCGTATTTGAGATCCAATCATTTTCAGAGATTATATTGCAGTTAGTTATTGAAATCCCATTAGAAGGTTAACATCCAGGGCGGGGGTGAGGTAGTACGTTGATTGAACCACAAAAGTCAGGTTAGGTTAAACTACATTAAAGAAGGAAAATAGAAATCTATTTAACCATAACCTAGACCGAAGCAATGCCTAATGCATCCTAGAGAAATAACACGGCAAAACAGCAAATGACTCTAAGGCAAACATCACTATAATTTGAAATGTAGACCTTCCTGGCCAATCTCTTGAATTTTAAACAGTTTTTGCCAAATGCCTTGCCCAAAGAAAGAGCAGATCACTGGTGCCATTGCATTAGATAAAAATATTTTTGCTGCCATTTCCAATTAATCAACAAATAATCAAGATTTACCATTGAAAATTGTGAGAGTTTATACATTGTTAAAGTGTTTTTTTACATGGAGTCCTGCATCTTTATATCCTAGATTCTAACGTGGACTCAAGCTTAAAGGGCAAATGAGTATTCTAAGAGGAGGAATGACAGGAGGAGATAATACTTCTACTGAAATTCTCACCTGTGGAGCCCATCCCCGCCCACCTCAAACGCTAGATCCCCCCACACTCCCACTCATCCTTGCTTTGTCCTATGAGTCCATATTCATTAGTATTCATATATTCCTAAACTATTCTTTAGGGTAGAGGCCAACTTTCATCATTGACCTACAGAATTCTCTAGAAACAGGGCTGACAACCAGGATTCTTGTCCATGCGATGTATTGATGGAGTTGTCTCAGCAGAAAGGAAGTGAAGGAAGCACAACAGGGCAGGGGTAAAACAGTGAGCAAGCTTTTTTGGTCTCAACTAGAAGCTTGATGGAGGGAGGAGGTGAGGGAGGAGAGGCGACGCCCACCAGGATCTTACTCCTTTGTAGTGTTGATGAGAGAGTAAAAGCCAACCCAACACCCTGCACACTCCCCCCACCCAGGTGGGATATATGTGACATTCCTCAGCAGTCCCAGTTGCCCAAGAACAAAGGACAGGGAAAAACCAATGGTTAACTAATAGACATCACAGTCACACGCAGAACTCCATCAGTTTACCTATGTTTCCATCAGTTTACACGTCTTAGTAAATTACAAGAAAATGGCAATCTTATCAATAATCTAATCTCGAGGCACCCATAGACTCAGTTTCTTGGAGCCCCAACATCACCCTCTCCTCCATAGTATGCTGAGTCTCCACGTCCCTCCTTTGCTTGGGTTTCT
Source organism: Suricata suricatta (assembly GCF_006229205.1). NCBI lineage: Eukaryota > Metazoa > Chordata > Mammalia > Carnivora > Herpestidae > Suricata > Suricata suricatta. The sequence goes on from NC_043701.1 coordinate 3,806,909, forward strand.
CAAACCTAAGGCCTGGGAACCCTTTCCTGGGGATGGGGAAGAGGAAATGGTTCATTTAGATCTCTTGGATCACTTATTTCTACTTATTCCTGGACCCACTTATTCCAAGCATCAGCATCCCCAAAGGGGACATACAGTTATTGGGAACATGAGCAATTCAGAGTGTGGGCTAGTCATATGCCAGGCAGAGGCTGATGAAAAGTGAGAACAAGCATGCAGGATTTCCCGCTCTGGGGAGTGATACCTCAGTCAAGAACGTTAGAAATGGCCTGAGGTCAAGCTAGAGGGATGAGAATGAGAGCAGTCATACAGCGTCCTGCGTGCCTGGGTATGAGGTCTGGATGCTTCTCTGCGCTCCCAGGAGCCACTGAAGGGATTTAGTCGGGGAGTAACTGGATGTCTTATATTTGAAAAATATTGTTCTTCTAGCTGCGCGTCAGGAAAAACATTGGTAAAGAGTACAGATAGGTGCCTAGTGGGAGGCTAGTCCCCTGATCTGGGAGTAGATGATGAGCACCCCATGGAAGCACCATGCAGTAGTGGTGGAGAGAATGGCATGATAGATTCAAGAACTTATGTAGTCGAAAGCTGCAGGACTTTTTCACTTGTAGAGGTGGTCAGTGACTCCCAGGTGTTGAGCTTGGTTGAGCTGCCAGAATGAAAGACAACTAACAGTGAGTAAGAGTCAGTTAGGAAGGTAAGCAAGGGGGTCCAGAATAAGCAATGGCCCAAGGACAGGTTGGTTGTAAGCCAAGGTCTAGGATCCTTGGCCCAGCCACGCCAGTGGAGAGGAAGTATCAAGGCCATAGGGCTCTTGGGACTCAATGAGTGGAAGACTCCTGGGTCCCTGAGGGCTTAGGGAGCCCCACGTGACAGTGGGTGGGCCTCAAAGAATGTATATCCACTCTGGTGGGCCACTTGGTGGCATGCATCCCATCCAACTTGAAGCACAGCATAGACACGGACTTTGTTAGTGGTTGTCTCAGACTCTTCCCTCCAACCTCAGGTACGATCTCATCAGTGTTTAGTTACCTCTGGTAAGGTTTAATAGGTGGAGGCAGAGGCGAGAGGAAAGAGAGAGACCAAGTTATGGAGCCAAGAAAGCCTTTATTGGAGTCTGCAATTCCTGGGCAAGGTTCCATGACTCCAGAGCAGGGAGTCAGGGAAGTCGCACCTGGTACGGGAGAGCAAGGTGTTTTATGGGTGTAAGAGTTCCGGGTTTGAGCTCAGGTGGGCAGAGAGCCAAGTACGGGCATCTTTGGACGGTGGCAGGATTCAATTGGCTGTCTACTTCAGTGGGGTGAGGGGGATGCTGGAATTCCATGGTGAGGCAGTCCAGCTCGGAGAGTGGGAGTCGTCGGTCCCTGGCGGTGCCTGGAACTATTATCTGACCCGCAATAAAATGGCTGCTGGTGCTTTTCAAATGGCGCGGGTCATCCCGGGTTTGCAGGTGGGGGTTGTCAGAGCATGCAGCTCTCCACAGCAGAGTGGCCGCGTGGTCGCCCTCCCATGGCAACTCCTACAGGTCCTAGTCATTCTTACCTACAATTTTGTTCCTGATGCTGTTTCTTAGCCTTAAAACCTGTACCTTTGGCTTAGGCATCTGCAAGGCACAAACAGGATGAAATGTGGCATTTGTTAAGAGTTAAAACGACTTGGAAACTGCCACAACATTACAGTTTTTAAGAAACCATCCTGAAAGAAATACAGAGCATTGTGTTCCAACGCCACAAAACCCCAGGGCCTCCGTGGTTGTCCTGGGGGAAAATACGAAGGACCAAGGTCAGGGAAAACCTTAAGGCAAGCCTTGGGATATTCATATCTGTGTGTCATTGTCTTCCAGCTTGTTTCCTGCTTCTCATCGGCTTGATGACACCCTTTCTTTATCTTTGGACATTCATTGCCCTGGAGATGTTTTGTTTTGTCCTCACCCTTGTCAAGGCAAAAATTGCCCCAAACAAAATTAAACAAAACTAAATGACTTTACTCCGGGATATTGCAATAACAGGGAGAGACCAGAGCACTGTCCAAACCCAACCCAACTCTGCAGAAACAAAGGCTGGGGGCGTTTTTTTGGTTTTTGTTTTTGTTTTTTAGGAGCTTGGATGGGGGAAGGCAGGACAGTACATCTGTATTTGCTGATTGGCCTTCCCCAAAGGAAAAGCAAACTTTCTGTCTCTTCCCCACAGGAGACAGCTTTACAACTTGGACCGAGGTGTCCACCAAGTCAGGCTGCTACCCCCACAGAGGCAGAGGCTGGAGCCATGTCCCTGGATGGTTACATTTTCAAGGGATGGCGCCCACATCCTTGAGAAAGACAGTTTGGGGTTGTAAAACTGGCAGGAGGATTTTAAAAGAATTTACATCTCAAAGGGACAGAGAAAGAATTTACACATAACATTTTCTAAGAAAAATGCCTTAAGAAAAGGCAGGTCATGGACCTAGAGTCAGGAAAAAGCCTGTTTAAAGCTGAGGGAACTGTAAGGCCATCCTGGTCGCCATAATTAATGAATCTGTCTTCTCAGGAATGAGGTTACCCTCAGGAACAGCCAAAATGGGATGGAAAAGTTCATGGACAGAAAATCAAAAGAATTGTCTTCGAATGCTGGTACAGAATCCAGAGTAAAGAACCTTGTTGCTGATATTCAGATTCTGCTTCTTAAAATAGATCAAAGAGTGATTAATTTAGGCCATTTATTTTAATCTTGAAAGTATATTCACACTTGTTTTCCTTGAGCCCAGGAGAGAGCTGTCCCACGCAAGGGGGCCTGGCTGGGGAGCACACTCCAGCTGGAGCTTGTCAGCCGTCTGTCCTTCAGAGCCTCCCGAAACGTGTTGGGTGGCCGTGCCCCTGGCTGCTCTGATCTCTGGGGGTCTGGGGTGCCAGCCTCTCTTCATTGCTGATGTGTGCCTGATACAAATCTAGAACATGATGGAACTCTCAGGGGCCCACCCCTGGGGGTGACGACCCAGGGTACAGGCACAAAGGTCATGGAGTCACCACACCATGGAAGGACGTGTGACCACAATACCCGGATTTGTTGCCTCAATGCTTCGAAGAATGAAAATGTGGACAAAACATGAGCAGGGGGCAAACATTTATTAATAGAGTATAAGATGAGAGAGTAAGAATAGTATGAAACCATGTCAACAGACGGGACATTCGGAAGTGAATGCTCACCGACTACAGTTGATGGTCCTTGTTTTATAAGGGTCTGGTCACTCCCCTGTCTCTTCCCCCTCACTCCTTCTCAGGCCCTACCCTCACTGGCTTGAGAGCTCTGGGTGCTGGGTTGTCCTTTCTGGATTGGCTCCTTTCCATTGTACGAGGGGTGACCAAGAGCCGTATCATTCCTTGTGGGTCATAGATTGTATGGTCTACTACTTAGTTTTGGTCAGGTCTTTAGTCAAATTCCTGAGGGGGACTTAAAGGGGAGTCGGCAGAGTCTGTTACGTTCTTTTCTTTTTTAATGTTTTTTATTTATTCTTGAGAGACAGACAGAGACAGTGCGAGCAGGGGAGGGTCAGAGAGAGAGAGGGAGACACAGAACTGGAAGCAGGCTCCAGGCTCTGAGCTAGCTGTCAGCACAGAGCCCGATGTGGGGCTCGAACCCATGAACGGTGAGATCTGACCTGCACCGAAGCCAGACGCTCAACTGACTGAGCCCCCCAGGCGCCCCTGTTCCATTCTTAAGAGCAACCTTACACCTGGGGGTGGTCTGCTGTGGTCAGACGCTCCCAGCATTGTTCAAAAATATGTCTTTCCCCACCCGGGGGCCTCAGGTCATAATCCCTTCCCTTTGTGCCTATTTTATCCTGTTTTTCCCTATCACAACACCGTGTCCGTGTGTAGGCTGGTTTGGGAAGATGAAGGGTTCTCACGAGCAACTGAGGTCAGGAAAAGAAGAGGACTCAGCCTCCTGGGGCACCCCCAGCCCAGCTCCTGAAAGTTGGGGGTCCCTGGGGCGAAGAGACGTCCCCCAGGAAGGAGTCCCCTTCCTCACCAGCTCTCCCCACACACTGCCCTCTACCATGGTTCTCAGCACTGAAGCGGAGCCTTAGGAATTTCAGCCTTGCCTACATCTCCCCGTCCGTGAGGAGATGTAAATGTACTCCCTTTGCTAAAGACACAGCACCCCCGGCACAGGAGGCGTCCGAGCCCCACAGGTCTGTGCTGAGTCTCTCTGGGCAAACTTTGTTCTTTCTGCTTGGAATGAGGGTCCAGGGCAGATGCTAGTCCAGGGTGCATCTGGTGACAGCCTTCCATTTTAGCTTTCATTTTAATGTTTATTTATTTTTGAGAGAGAGAGAAAGAAAGAAAGAGAGAGCATGTCGGTGGGGGAGCAGCAGGGAGAGAGGGAGACAGGATCTGAAGTCAGTTCTGTGCCGAGAACACAAGAGTCCCACTCATGGCCGAACCCATGAGCCATGGGATCATGACTGAGCCAAAGTCCAACACTTAAATAACTGAACCACTTGGGTGCCCCCAAAGTCTTCTACTTTAAATGGGACCTCTGGAGACCCTACGGGTAGTGCTGGTGGGGGGGTCCCTGACCCTGTTGGCACCAGAAACAGGCCTGCCCCCCACCCACCCACGGAAGGCTTGGAAACCCCTCGCACCCTCCCCTGGAGGGGGAAATGACCAGTTCCCCGCTAGAGGAATACAATTAAAATGCAGACTTCTCTGGGGTGGACCAAATATTTTTTATTCATGACCCACATTAAATACACATTAAGTAGCTACCCTATATGACATTAATATATATTAATCTCATGTAATACTTAGGGTTTGGGAGTTAAAGGAAGGATGGAGAGGACATTTAATTCTGATTGCTGCCAACGCGAAGGAAGACAAAGCGCGTTCTCTTTCTAACGCCAGGAGGCCAATGATCCGAAATAGCCTACATTCACACGAAATCGCCCTGTGGAAGAAACTCTGCCGTTTTCATGTCTCAGTAGTGGGGCCAATTTAGTGAGCACATAGAGTACAAGCTCTCTGTGCTATTGTTATTCGTAACCAAGTGACAGATAAAGAAAATAAATCTGGGAAGTGTTCGGAAGGGAGCAAGTGCCTCCAGGATGAGAGCCAACCTCGTTCTCCAGGCAGGGCTGCCCTTAAGGACGGGGAGGGCACGTCTGCAGGGCATCGGCCCTCAGTGTACCTGTCTTTTCTCACGAATCCGGGGGTGGGGGTGGAGCCTAACAGGAAAACCATGTTTCGGTTTAACTCTTGTTTCTGGAAGGTTCTGCCCTCCACCTGGCAGCCATAAAAAGGAGAATCTACTTGATGGAATCATCTCACTTCTCAGGGCTCCCAGTTTCCCTCATGAACATAAATCGCAGGGTCAAAGCAGGACACAGAAGGGAGAGACCAAGACCCTCCTTCTCTTCTCCTGCTCCTGGTTCCTCTGTCTGATTTCCAACTGTCCTTCCCTATCCTCCTTGCGATTTCCGGCCTCCAGCAGGGCCCATTTCTTGGCTTTTTGTAAATCCCCCCTACCTCATTTGTACCTTGTTCAGTGTTTTCTGATCCCTGTTGGTAGGTTCTCTGAACTCCTCTGAGGCACAGTTTAGCCAGTGCTCCCACAGGAGTCTACGTGGGGTTTTGTGTCGTACTGAAGGGGCAGGATCTGCAGTCCAGGCACGGGGCTGGGCACCTGGCACAGTCACACACGCTCCCTGGTTGGACAGCGCTCGTCACCGGCTCGCTGACCTGCCTTCCTTCCACAGGTGCCCGGTGGGCGCCTGTCTTCCACCAAAGGATGAGACAAACCGCGTCACCCCCAGGGAAAGTGCCCGCCTCTCCACCGACCTGCCAGAGGGTGAGATCCGCCTCTTTTCCAGCTTCTGGCTTCGCTTCTTCTTACTCCACCTTAGACTCTGGGTGTCCAACCCACAGCAGTCTGAAAATGCAGATAAACGGGCTCAGCTCGACACATCAGCCCCACGTGGCACTGAAGGGACTTGGTGAGATGCGAGAAGAAGCCCGTGGCCCGGGTGTAGGCCAGCCTCAGTGCCGGGCCGGTGGTGAGCCGCGCAGCCTCCACTCACAGGACTGTCCTGGGGGAGGACGGAGGAAACGGGACCTTCTGACGGCGACATGAGGAGCTGGCGATGCGAACGGCATCCTGCTGTCTGCACTCAGCGGCCAGTTTAAAAGCGGCCTCTGCGCTCAGCCTTGTGCGGGGCCAGACCCAAGGGGCCACCAGTGCTGGGGACGCGCAGGAGGAACCCGGGCGGGCCACCCGCACAGCAGATACAGGGCAGAGTTCGACTGAAAATCAGAGGGAGGCCAAGGAAGGCCAAGTTCAGAGCAGTGCTGCAGGCACGCTGGGAGGCGCAGGAAAGGCAGAGCCCAGCTCGGGGTGCCCTGGGCCTGGGGACACTCCACAGGGCTTCCTGATACTTTTAAAGCCAAGCTGGCCTTCCAGTAGGGCCGGGAAGAGGCCTGCAAGGAAACACCGCACAGTGGCCCTGAGCGCTCTGCTAAGCCCCCGTCCCCCCTGCGCACACATCTTAAAACCCCAACAAACGGAGCTGAGACGGGGTGATCGGGGTGATCGAGAGGTCTGAGAGGTTCCGCGGCTGACTGGCGCGGCGGTCACTGCCCTGCGGCCCTGCTTCTTACTGTCGTCCTACTCCTGCGGCCGGAGGGACACGGCCGGGGGCTGTCAAGGGGCCCGTCTGACGTCTGTTTCTCCCAGGGGCCGAGCCTCTGCCAGACAAGGGCAGCTGTTTTCAGTGCAGGCCGGCCCCACGTCGCTGACCGAGAGGGTTTCCACCTTTGGAGAGAGTCCCCAAAATCCACAAAGGGTTTTCTTTTTTTAATGTTTTATTCATTGTTGAGAGAGAGAGAGAGAGACAAAGGGTGAGTGGGAAAGGGCCAGAGAGAGGGAGACACAGAATCCAAAGCAGGCTCCAGGCTCTGAGCTGTCAGCACAGAGCCCAACGCGGGGCTCGAACTAACAGACTGTGAGATCACAACCTGAGCCGCCATCGGACGCTTAAGTGACTGAGCCACCCAGGGGCCCCCACAAGTGGTTTCCTTAACACAGAGGAAGGAAAGCCTGGCAGAGTCTGGCATAAACACCGCCCCCATCCCGTGCCAAGGGGAGCGCTGTGGGGTCGAGGAGGTTCTGGAGAACCCCAGGGGTCCCAAACAGGTGTTTCTCAAATTCACATGCATAAAAGCACAAACCTATCTCCCTGCACGTCTCTTTAGAGAAAGGCAAAACATTTGCAGTGAATGTGATCGAGCCTGTTGTACAAATCTGTCAACTAGCTACCGGCTGGGAGTTCTCGTTTTCCCTTTCACCCAGGGCTGCCAGAAAAGAAAGCGCTGTTCACTGTCAGAAGTTTCTGGACTGGCGATGGGGACATGAAGCCTGTCATCTTCAGGATCTGTCACTGCTGTCAGTCTGTGTCGTACCCTTGGCTTACCTCCACCTTGGACTGAAGGAAACGGAAACCTGGGCTGGCTTAATGGGACATGATTTACTATTGTGTTTGAATTTTGTCTGACTTACAGAGTCAGACCGACTTGCTTTAACACTTCAGACCGCAAACGAGAGAATTAGATCTGCCCGGTGGGGAAAGCAAAGCAAAAGTGTGACACCCTGTTTGGGTGACATTCTTTCTCGGGGAAATGTCCCAGTGGATCGAGACCTTGTCAAATGGACTCCTGGGGTAGTTGCTGTTCTTTTGGCTGATCATCCAGGGAAGTTTCCAGAAGGCAGCGTCATGGTATGATTTCCAATTAAGTCCGACCCCCTCATGAGCTTGCACATCCACAACTCCTACTTTGGGGAGATGCCCGGTTTCCATGGCAAAGAAAAGAAATCTCCAGCTGGAGCGCTTGTGGTTTTCTTCAACGTGTTTTCTGTATCTACTCTCTTAGTCTGTCCTCAGAACAACGCTGGGCGGTGGCCCTGGGGAGGCTTTGTCCCCGGCTGCAAGCAGAGGAAACAGGGAATTTGCCTTAGCAAGAGCCAGGAACACAATTTTCTCCTGGCTCTCAAATCCAGCAGAAGAACCAAATCTTGAGATCGGATGAGACTGAAATTCAGGACAGCAGAGGAGGTCATTAGACTGTGCACTTCCGAGTCTTCCCACGCCTCCGGTGACTCGGCACAGAAAGTCTGGCTGCAAACTCAGCACTACCAGCAAGGAGCTGAACTTCCAGCATCCGTCCCCTGGCCCTTCATTTGTGCTGCTCCCATTAGCAGGAATATGTGGCCGGTTTTCTCCATATCTGTGAAGACTAATCAAGTCTACCGTCCTCTGAAAGACTTTGCCCCACAGCCTCGCTGCCCAGAGTGGTAACTCCATGGCTGGAAGACCGAGGCAGCCCTGGCATGGTCTCTACTCTTGTTTTTATGGTGTTTTTTTCAAAGATCTGTCACCTGCGTGCATCCTCTGTAATGTGTTCTGATATCCTTAAAGCCCTACGATTCCAAGATCGCGGGCCAGTGCCATCCCGTGTAACCTGCACTCCGGAAACACTTTTAACGGCTTGAAAAAGTATTTAATTACGTGCTTAATTGTGTGGAACAAAAATGATGTTCTATAGAATTCCATAATGGAGGAGATGAACTGAGCCGTAGTCCTCAGGGAAGATGGGGCGGGGAAGGTACACATCGGATCCGGGCGCCCTGTGCTTGGTGTACTGCGCACGCCACACTCTCTACTGAGGAGCAGGCATGAAATGCTTGTCATTTATGAAGCGCCTTGTAGTCTCTGATGTTACAGTTGACACATCATAATTTGTTCCAATAATGCCATGAGGCAGATAATTACAAACCCATCTCAGAAAAAAGGAGATGGTGATACAGAGAGACAAAGCAAACAGATCAAGGTTGCAGAACAGGTCTGTTGATTTGAAAATCTAACGTGAAGTTGATGCTTCTATGTGAGAATTTAAAATAAGACACCCCTATTTCTTAGACATGTGAGGGAATCCATCTTCTTGTTTTATTGTCTATTTATTTTTGAGAGAGACAAAATACCAGTGGGGAAGGGGCAGAGAGAGAGAGGGAGATACAGAATCTGAAACAGGCTCCAGGCTCTGAGCTGTCAGCACAGAGCCTGATGCAGCTCAGGAACAGTGAGACCATGACCTGAGTCGAAGTTGGATGCTCAACCGACAGAGCCACCCGGGCACCCCGTGAGCGAATCCATCTTGAAGAACCATCAGGTTGCCCATCCCTAGTGCAAATCTCCCTAGAACAGGCCCAGGCTCTTTGCCACATGCAAATCTGTGGCCGAGTCCTCTGAGGTGACTTTAGAAAGTCAGCCCTGGTGTGTGGCCTTCCGTTGCCTGGGCTCCAGTTCTCCTGCAAGCAGCAAGCATGAAGGTGACTCAGCATTATTGCTGATTTTTCCTTCTCTACTAAGTCTTCTCTTACTGCATTGATCTTCTGCCCTGATTGGGGAAAAGGACGCTTTGCTGGAGGTGTAGCAGCAAAACTAAAACGCACTTAGATCATCCAGTGTTAGAAATCATCTGGTCCAAAATTCTTAGTTAACAGACAAGGAACTGGGGCCCCTGGCTGGCTCAGTCAGTTAAGGGTCTGACTCTTGGTTTTGGCTCCGATCATGATCTCATGGTTCATGGGATTGAGCTCCACGTCAGGCGCTGTGCTGACATTGCAGAGCCGGCTTGGGATTCTCTCTCTCCCTCTCCCTCTGCTCCTCTTCTGCTCACGTGCTCTCTCTCTCTCTCAAAATAAGTAAATAAACATTAAAAAATAAAAAAGACAAAGATGCGGAAACCCGGAGATGTCAAAGGGCTTGCCCAACATCACACCGCAACAATTCAGGCCCTGAGGGTTGAATCCTTGCATTCCAGCTCCTCAGACTGACAGCCTGGTGACCAGATAAGGGAAGTGTGAATGGGTTCTTGCATCTCCAAAAGGCTGAGAACTTTGACACTTGGATGACAAGCAGTGAAAAGCAGGGGACTCTCCTGAGACTTGGGCTCTATGTGGCCATTCCAGTGATACCATTTTGAAGCCACCCAGGGCAAAGGGGCCACAGAGGACTCTGAATCACGCATGTCACCAGCAAGCACCTGCCACCTAAACTGTAGCTCTCAGTGAACAAGGCCAAATCCAGACTTGGATCCAAACTCCTTTCCTCAGACAGGAGGGCTGACTCCCAGCTCTGCTCTTGACACTGTCTACATAATTGTTCACCTACAAATCTTGCCATTTATCGCCTCCATAACATAACCACAGAGCTGCATCTCCAGACCTGATTTCTCCTCCAATTCCCACAGACAGGAAGGAGATAGGACTTTAAGAGTCAAGAAGATACTGGTTTGACTCCCACATCTTCACTCACTAATCCTGTAATCGTGGTGACTGGTTGAAGGTCTCTGAGCCCCATTGTCCTCAGCTGTGAAATGGGAGTATTGATCAAATAAAGTCCTTTTGTGAGACTTTACGATACAACCTCATTTTAGGTACTATCTATTGTGTTCATTCTCTTCATTATTATCTCTAAATGCAGGTAGACATTTTGATGCAACTATTCCATGAGAGGCTTAAATTCAGAATCTGAAAAAGCAAAATTATTACACCTCTGAAAAAACTACAAGACACAGGGCAGAATGGTGTTTCCAGATCCCACCTGATAGGTGGAGAGATGGGCCATCTGACCCAGCTCTCATTGACGCAGGACCTGGGCAGATGGTTCACAGCCTCAAGCTGCACACTGGGGTGGCCAAGGAGGCTCTGATGACCACCTGTGCTGGGTCCCACCCCAAGTGTTGTCTTCTGTCCTTCTGAGACACAGCCAGGCACCTGGACCATCACGACTCACAGGTGCGTTGGAGTCCAGCTCCAGCAGGTCCAGGACTCCCTGAAGGATGGACGGTGTCCACGAGAGTGAGAGAGCCTCGAGTTTCTTTCTGCTCACCAGGCAGGCATCTCTGCACTGACCCAAGATTCAGCTTTGTTTATTGAAAAAATGTCTGGGGTACAAAACAGAAGTGGCAATTGCTTAGACAATGATTTTTGATAACAAATTCTGTGATATGCATAAATCTCCCAGAACATAGATTGGCGGAAGACTCCTGCATAATCTTTATCAATAGTGATTGAGGTAGGTGACTAGATGCTTATCACATGGGGCAGGAAGGGATCCTCAGCATTCAAATACAAGGCAAAGTTTTCAGCACAGCAAAGGCAAGAGTTAGGTCCTTGTGAGCAGGGGTCAATAGCCTGTTTTTCGAGGGGAAGAAAAACAGATTTTCTCAGGAAATGTAACATTTGCTCCCATAATCACAAAAGAAGAAACTCCTATAACAAGTTTTTTCAGAAGGTACAATTCACATATTTTTAACATAAGAAGGCAATTCACTCCTGATATCAGTCAGTCAGGTGCCTTGGGGGTCGGTGCCCAAGCAGAAATTGAGTGGGGGTTGAGTGGGTGTAGATGCTGCTCGCCATCTGACGGTGGAGTCCTTGTAAACCTGCCTGACTTCAGAGACGGCTCCCAGCTCAGGTGCCAAGCACCATCCCACAGGCAGATGCAGTGTGAGGCCAGAATGGATCCAGCTGAACCAAACTGTTATTTTTTGCATTTAGCTGCCTAAATGTTGACCAATGGTTGTTACATATTTATCTGCAAGAAAAGAGGAAAATATGTGACTTTCTAAGAGAATGAAATCTCTCTAAGAGCATAAGCTTCTTCAGCACAAGAATCGTGTCTCATGTGTGGTTTTTATTGCCCTGGCGGCCACCTGCTCGGGGGGCTGTGATGGAAATAGCCACGGCGCCTCAGAGAAAGCTCGCTCCCTCCCTCGGGGAGTCTGTGGGGTACACAGGACAATGTAGTTCTCAGCATTTTGTTTTTATAAGCTCATCATTCTTCTTCCTGAAGACGTTTAAATAAATTATCTTTTAAAAAATAGCTTTATTGGGGCACCTCGGTGGCTCAGTCAGTTAAGGACCCGGCTTCGGCTCAGGTCATGATCTCACAGTTTGTGGGTTTGAGCCCCATGTCGGGTTCTGTGCTGAGAGCTAGCCCAGAGCCTGGAGCCTGCTTTAGACTCTGTGTCTCCTTCTCTCTCTGACCCTCCCCTGCTCGAGCTGTCTCTCTCTGTCTCTGTCTCTCAAAAATCAATCAATCAATCAATCAATCAATAAAAACAGCTTTATTGGGGTGCCCGGGTGACTCAGTAGGTAGAATCTCCAACTCTTGATTTTGGCTCATGTCCTGATCCCAGGGTCGTGGGATCGAGCCCCATGTCAAGCTCTGCATTGAGCATGGAGCCAGCTCTCTCTCTCTCTCTCTCTTTCTCTCTCTCTCTCTCTCTCCTGCCTCTCCTCTCTCCCCCCTCTATCCCTCTCCCTCACTCTCTTTCTCTAAAAAAAATAAAATAAAATAATAAAGTAAAAAATTTAAAAAATAGCTGTAGCTTCTTCAGGTGTAGGTAACATCTTTGGTATAGTTAGTTTATAAATCACGACTTAAAGAAAAAATGATGCTCTAATAGAGAACATGCATTAAGTTGGGGGACGGGCAGCAGGGTTGGTTTAATCACGCCCTCACCTGTACTATTGCACTTGCACTGGGGGCAAGCAAAACAGTTTGTGCTTCTGTTTGTTTGTTTTACATGGTGGGCAGACCATGACATAAACTGAGAGATCTCTAAAGGAATGAATTCCCTTGCCTGTAGTTCTTCCTGATCTAAACAGAAACCATAAGCCTGCAGGTTTGGGAGAGATTCTTTGGATTTTCACTCAGGCATCTTTAAAGGCTGTTGCACCACAAAACAGCATCAAGACTATGACTCGGGAAGTCAGGAGTTCAGAGCAATTCTCGTTTCCTCCCCCAGACTCTTCCCAGTCTGGCTGGGAGCCTCACGGTTAGCCACAAATTATGCATGGTGTTGGTATTTTTGAAGAGGCTTGAGAATAGATCCCTATAATTTACGTAGACATGTGTATTGGTTTTATTTTCTTTAAAAATTTTTTTGATGTTTTATTTATTTTTAAGAGTGAGAGAGACAGCATAAGCAGGGGAGGGTCAGAGAGAGAGGGAGGAACAGAATCTGAAAACAGGCTCCAGGCTCCGAGCTAGCTGTCAGCACAGAGTCTGACACGGGGCTCTAACCCATGAACCATGAGATCGTGACCTGAGCTGAAGCCGGACGCTCAACCAACTGAGCCACCCAGGTGCCCCGGTTTTATTTTCTTAAGAGAGAAAATATGCTATGGATAATATTCCTTCTTCCATGAAACCATTGGAGATGAGGCCCCTGTTAAATGCAGTCGCTCGAAGACTCAGTCACCTAAAATGGGGAATGGAAGAATCTTCCCTCCTTTCTGACCCTGCTCCACACCGATTAGTGAAGGAATGGTTATTGAATGCCTTGCACTTGGTGGACACATACATTTTCTTGAATGGATTGCAGCCAGGAACAAAGTCATATTCATATTTTCTAGAAATGAAAATTGTTTATGAGACATGGGCTCTCCTTGGCGCCCAGCTCCCTTCTAGGCTTCAACAACCTACAGGAGTGATGGGTTCTCAGAGCACAGAGTGGCTGTCACAGAACACGCCCCAGTCACAGCGATGGTGTTCCCCCCTGGATGGATGGCCTCCGAGTGGGAGCCTGGCTTGCAGACCTCTCCTCCCTGTGGGACACTGTGCCCATCACTCTCTCCATGCCAGCTGCACTGGGACTTGCAAGTTACACAGATGGGTAGAGAGACTCCTAAGCCTTGGTTCTCCCATAGTTGTCCCCTAGGCCACCAACTATTGTTTGATCTTTTAGTCCTTTGTTGGGTTTGCCTTTCAACTGAAAAAGCAATGCATGCTACTTGTAATCTTTTCACTCAGCAATGCACCACGGGGAATCCCACAGTAAATGTCAATCGTTTCTCCTTCTCACCTCCCCTACCCCACTCCTCCTCCAAGGTGATCAACGCAACGTGAAAAGTTTAGTAAACACCCTCCCGTGCTGC
>NC_043701.1:3820981-3822835 GCF_006229205.1 Suricata suricatta
GAGTTGCATTTCCCTAATGATGAATTGTGTTGAACATCTTTTCATGTGCCTGTTGGACATCTGTATGTCTTCTTTGGAGAAGTGTTTGTTCATGTTTTTTGCCCATTTAAAAAAAAATTTTTTTTTGGTATTGAGTTGTGTAATTTCTTCATATATTTTAGATACTAACGTTTCATCAGATATATCACTTGCAAATATCTTCTCCCATTCAGTAGGTTGTCTTTTAGTTTTGTTGGTTGTTTCCTTCACTGTGGAGAAGCTTTTTGTTTTGATGTAGTTCCAGTAGTTTATTTTTGCTTTTGTTTTTCTGGCCTCAGGAGTCATGTCTAGAAAGATGTTGCTAAGCTGATGTCAGAGAAATTTGTGCCTGTATACTCTTCTAGGATTTTTATGGTTTCAGATGTTGCATTTAGGTCCTTAATCCATTTTGAGTTTATTATTGTTTGTGGTATAAGAAAATGTTCCAGTGTTATTCATTTGCATGTTGCTGTCCAGTTTTCCTAACACTGTATTTTTAAAAGACTCTTTTTCCCATGGATATTCTTTCCTGCTTTGTTGAGCATTAATTGACCATATAGTTGTGGGTTTATTTCTGGGCTTTCTATTCTGTTCCATTGATCTATGTGTCCATTTTTGTGCCAGTATCATGCTGTTTTGATTACTTTAGCTTTATAGTATATCTTGAAATCTGGATTGTGATACCTCCTGCTTTGTTCTTCTTTCTCAAGACTGTTTGGCTATTCAGAGTCTTTTGTGGTTCCTTCCAGATTTTATGACTGTTTGTTCTAGGTTTTTGAAAAATATTTTTGGTATTTTGATAAGGTTTGCATTAAATGTGTAGATTGCCTTGGGTAGTAGAGACAATTTAACAATATTAGTTCTTCCAATCCATCAGCATAGAATGTCTTTCTGTTTCTTTGTGTCATGTTCAACTTCCTTCATCAATGTTCTATGGTTTTTAGAGTACAAATCTTTTGCTTCTTTGGTTAAGTTTATTTCAAAGTATTTTGGGGTGCCTGGGTGGCTCAGTCAGTTAAGTGTCTGGCTTTGGTTCAGGTCATGATCTCACAGTTTGTGGGTTCGAGCCCCGCATCGGGCTCTGTGCTGACAACTCAGAGCTTGGAGCCTGCTTTGGATTCTGTATCTCCCCCTCTCTCTGACCCTCTCCTGCTCATGCTGTCTCTCTTTGTCTCTCAAAAATAAATAAAAAACATTAAAAAAATTTTTTAAGTTTATTTCCAGGTATTTTATTATTTTTGGTACATTGTAAATAGGATTGTTTTCTTTGTTTTTCTTTCTACTGCTTCATTATTAATGTATAGTATAAATTATTTCTGTATATTGACTCTCTCTCTCTCTATATATATATGTATATATATATATTTCTGTGCATAATTTTGTATCCAGCAACCTTACTGAATTCATTTATAAGTTCTAGTAGTTTTTGGTGGAGTGTTTAGGGTTTTCTATACAGAGTTGTCTGATCACTGTGGCCAGGACCTCCAGTACTACGTTGAGAGTGGGCATCCTTGGCTTGTTGTTGACCCAGGAGAAAAGCTCTGTTTTTCCCCATGGAGTATGATGTTCGCTGTGGGTTTATTATGTTGAGATTTGTTCGCTCTAGATCTACTTTGTTGAGGGTTTTTATCATAAACGGATGTTGTACTTTGTCAAATGCTTTTATTCTTTCTCTTATTAGTGTGATGTATTGCACTGATTGATGTAAATATTGAACCACCCTTGCATCCTGGGAATACATGCCACTTGATCATGGTGAATGATTTTTTAAATGTATTGTTGGATTTGGTTTGCTAATATTTGTTAATGATTTTTGCATCTATATTCATGAGAGAT
>NC_043701.1:3822935-3845805 GCF_006229205.1 Suricata suricatta
TGGTACATTGTAAATAGGATTGTTTTCTTTGTTTTTCTTTCTACTGCTTCATTATTAGTGTATAGTATAAATTATTTCTGTATATTGACTCTCTCTCTCTCTCTCTCTCTCTCTCTCTCTCTCTCTATATATATATATATATATATATATATATATATATATATATATATATATTTCTGTGTATAATTTTGTATCCAGCAACCTTACTGAATTCATTTATAAGTTCTAGTAGTTTTTGGTGGAGTGTTTAGGGTTTTCTATACAGAGTATCATGTCATCTACAAGGGGTGAAAGTTTGACTTCTTCCTTACCAATTTGGATGCCTTTTATTTCTTCCTGTTGTCTGATCGCTGCGGCCAGGACCTCCAGTACTACGTTGAATAAAAGTGGTGAGAGTGGGCATCCTTGGCTTGTTGTTGACCCAGGAGAAAAGCTCTGTTTTTCCCCATGGAGTATGATGTTCGCTGTGGGTTTTTCATATAAGGCCTTTATTATGTTGAGATATGTTCGCTCTAGATCTACTTTGTTGAGGGTTTTTATCATAAATGGATGTTGTACTTTGTCAAATGCTTTTATTCTTTCTCTTATTAGTGTGATGTATTGCACTGATTGATGTAAATATTGAACCACCCTTGCATCCTGGGAATACATGCCACTTGATCATGGTGAATGATTTTTTAAATGTATTGTTGGATTTGGTTTGCTAATATTTGTTAATGATTTTTGCATCTATATTCATGAGAGATATTAGCCTATAGTTCTCTTGTTTTGCAGAGTCTTTTTTTTTTACATTTATTTATTTATTGAGAAAGAGAGCGGGGAAGGGGCAGAGGGAAACAGAGAGAGAATCCCAAGTAGGCTCCATACTGTTAGCACAGAGCGTAACCTGAGGTTCAAACTAACGAATCATGAGATCATGACCTGAGCCGAGATCAAGAGTTGGATGCTGAACTGACTGAGCCCCCAGACACCCCTGTGGAGTCTTTATCTAGTTTTCTGCATCAGGGTAATAGTGACCTCAGAGAATGAATTTGGAAGTTTTCCTTCCTATTCTAGTTTTTGGAATAGTTTGAGAATCATAGGTATTAACTCTTCTTTCAAAACATTTGACAGAATTAGCCTATGAAGCCATCTGGTCCTAGACTTTTGTTTTTTGGGAGTTGATCTGGTCCAACTTAAGGTAAAAATTGTCAGGGTATGTCGATGCTTACCATGCTAGACCTCTAGAAAGTTTGGGACAATGTGACCCATACTAAGCAGAAAATGAAACAAATGCTATCCTATCATCTGAGGTCAACAAACTGTAGCCAAAGTAAGTGAAAGAGACTGAGAGAAGGAGCAAGGGGAGGAGGGAGAGGAAGGAGTCACAGTAAATAAAAGATTATGGCCTATAAAAGACAAAAAAAATCTTTCTTATTTTATGGCTGAGTAATATTCTGGTGTTGTTGTGTTGTGTGTGTGTGTGTGTATGTATTACATCTTTATCGATTCATCTTTCCCTTTGCAACTAAGTGGATGGACCTAGAATATATAATGCTAAGCAAAATAAGTCAGAGAAAGACAAATACTGTATGATTTCACTTATATGTGGAATTGAAGAAACAAAACAGATGAACACAGGGAATGGGAGGTAAAAATAAAAGAAGACAAAAACAGAAAGGGAGGCAAACCATAAGAGACTCTTTATGTAGAACAAACAGAGTTGGTGGAAGGAGATGGGTGAGAAGTGGGCTCGATGGGTGGTGGGTATTAAGGAGCGTGCTTGTTGTGATCAGCACAGGGTGTTATATGTAAGCAATGAATCATTAAATTCTATTCCTGAAACCAATATTACACTATATGGTAACTGACTGGAATTTAAATAAAAATTTGAAAAATAAAAATAAAATTAAATAAAATTAAAATTGATTTTTGCAAGAAAAGGTGGGGGAATTAATTCTGGGGGTAAAAGTGTAGTCCAGAGAAAATATTGCAAGAATGATGATAACAATAGGGATATAATAAAATATAGAAATAGAAAACAGGGGCACCTGGGTGGCTCAGTTAGTTGAGCATCCAACTTCATGATCTCATGGTCTGAGTTTGAGCCCCACATCAGGCTCTGTGCTAACAACTCAGAGCCTGGAGCCTGCTTCAGATTTTGTATCTCCCTTTCTCTCTGCCCCTCCTCTGCATGCACTCTCTCTGTCTCTCAGAAATGAATAAGTATTTTTAAAAATTTTTTTAATGAAAAGAAATAGAGAATAGAAATATTTAATAAAACAGAAAATTTTGAATTACTAGAAAGTCAATAAAATTTCAAAATCACAGATTAAGTGATCAAATGCATAGATGAAGTAATTAAATGATAGGTTAAATTATAAGAATATGATGAAAAGAGAGATTATAGAGCAAAGGACGTAAAATGAGAACATAAAATATGTCACTGAATTTCCAATCAATAAACTAGTTATATAATAAAGTGTATATGTGTGTGATTCCTAATAATACATTATATGTATCAAGGAAAAATAAACATGATTGAAAATCCAATTAACTGGAGAAAGAAAGGGCAAGAAACAATCCATGAACACACAGGTGCAGTGAAAAGTATCAAAAATTTTAGAGAGAAAACACTAGCCAGGAAAGAGAGAAACAGTACAGTCTAACATGAGAAAGATTACCTCGCTGATCCAGCAACACCAAAAGCTGAAAAAGTCCTCAGAGAATTTGCAGGCAAATTTTCTTGAAATAAAGAAGTGGAGCCTGCAGATTAAAAAGTTAAAAAAGCATACTTTATATCAGAAGGTCTTGATGTATTATAAACAAATTATTGAGCTTGAAGGATTAAAAAAGTGACTTCCTTGTAGGCATCCAGTAGTTTAAACCAGTCACCTCAAAAGAAAAAAGGGAAGAACTGAAACAAGTTGATGTCAGTTCCTCCACGGCGACACTCCGTGCCAGAAAGCAATGGGAAGGAACTTCCATGTCTGCTAAGGTGGCAGACTAAGCATCCGGATTGCCCTGGCTACTGAAAATCTAAAACAAAACACCTTACAGGATAGATGCAAAAGTCTTTAGTAAATCCATCGATGATCTGGTAAAACATAAACAATCCTTAGGTCCAAATATAAAAGAACACAGGGAGAGCAGGAAGGAGGTTTGAACACTGCAGTCAACCCGGGGCATCCGATGAGTCTATCAGACCTGAGCTTAGACACAAATCCCAGGACCAGAGTGGGAACATTTCTTCCTCCAAAAAACGAAGGCCCACCTGTGGTTCAGTATAAACCCTATCCTGAAAGACAGTTTCCAAAACCCATATTCTTGTGTTGGCGTGAGCTAGGGTCTTTGCAGATTTTCACTTTGAAATAATTTCCAATTTACGGAACATCTGGGAGAATAAGACAAAGAAGATCCATAGACCTTATTCAGATTCACCCACCGGTCCCTACCGTGTGCTCTGTAAAACTCCTTTCTAGTCCAGGATCCAAACCAGAATCACACACTGTACTTCATTTTCATGTCTCCTAAATCTCTAAGGGGAATGGTCCCCACACCTTTTTTTGTCTTTCATAACATTGTCATTTTTGAAGAGTATGGGACAGTTAGAATGCCCTCCAACTTGGGTTTTTATGATGTATCCTCATGATTTGATGCAAGTGATCTACTTTTGGGGAACCTACAATGTAAGGTACATGTATCTTTCTCAGTACCTCTCATTAGGAGCCACAATCGTGTGCTGTTGTGTTGTCTTAGTTTGTCCCATTTTGAGAGGCGTTAGCTTTGTACATTTGGCAAGAGTAGTGTCTGCCAGGTCTTTACCTTATAATGCGATTGATTTTTCCTTTTGTCTTTAGTAAATAATTTGTAAATAAATGCTTGGAGATGATACTGATATTCTCTGACTTATCAAACTCTCACAAATTAATTTTAGTATCCACAGATAATTCTTAACTAACCTATGATTTACTACGATGTTTACAAAACGATTATTTTCTAACTCCATCACTCCTGCATTCATTAGTTGGCATTTTACTGTAAAGAATAGTTTCCCTCCCTTCCTTCCCTCCCTCCCTTCCTTCTTATCATGGATTCCTGTGTCGTACTAGGTTATGATTATGCACTAATGTTCTTTTCGTGATCAAGAGTCCCCAGGTTTGACCAGTGACAGCCCCCGTGCTGTTGTGACAGGGCCCCATTCTTCTCAGTACTTCCTTACTTTCTGGCACAAAAAGTTGTTTCGGGCTCCTCTTGTACTTCCCCTGCTCCAACCCTGGAATAAGCGACTTCTCCAATAAGCCCTAGCCTACACCCATGGGAAATAGTATTTAGAAACAAGGATCTGAGTGTTAGATGTGTAGACAGAATAGTTAGCACTTTATCGTTCTGTAAGTTTGGATGTTTCTAGATGATAAATACATGGTAAGATCAGTGGGTCCCATTGCCTTATGCTCATCACTGCACTTCATTTGCTGTAAATCCTCCCTTGGACTGCGGTAAGGTTGTATAGAATATCAGGAAGTCTGCAAAATCTCATATAAAGGTGCTGGTGGCAGAGAAAGAACGGAAGCCATATCTGGATTAAGCATAAAGGCAAATTTCCAATCACCTTCAGAATGGAAGGATCCTGATGTGATTTTCCTGCCACCAAATGGCTCAAGGAGAAAAGGTACCATGTAAGGAAGGGTCAGCATTAGTCTCAGCAGTTGACAGTTGAGCAGTCTCCTGCCTCAGTGAGATGGAGCCCGTGCTGCTCTTTCATACAAAAGTCGAAGCCTCCATCTCTGCCATACTCATGGACCAATTTTGCAAGCTCAGGAGAGTAGTCAAAGACAGACTCCGGCTGACATCCAAGGGTCAGACGGACCATCCTGTTTGGTAAGTTGTGTTAGTAGCTTCTCTGTAGTGAGTACTCTCTGACAAGTACTAATGTGAGACACAAAAATGCACACACTTTAGGTTCATTTCACGGGCCCAGGCTTACTTTTCTTTAACTTCTAGTCATGCTCCTTCTGGGCCCCCAGTATGGATTAAGACCTGCAATTTAGATCTAATCCTATGTGCTTTCCTGACATTTGAATCTATTAACCATCATAAGAGATTATGATAACTATATCCACTTGGCCCCTGACCATAAATTCTTCCAGTAGGTCTGTGCAATTCTAGAGTCATCCCCATTCATCCCATGGAGCCCACTGTCATGACAGCTCTTTCCAACCTCAGCTCTTGCTTAATGAGAACAACCACATGGATGGATTTCTGAAAACTCCAAGTGCCTTCTTGTAAATGCTTTCCTCATTGTCTTCATGAAGAAATGTCCTCTGGGTCCTGCTGGGAAACGTGTGTAGTGGTGGGTTCTCAGATTTTACATAATAAATCCATTCTATAATTCCCTTTCCCTCTTGTATTCTGATTCTTTGTCAACGCTGAGTCAACAGCTTCATCTCATTTGACTGTAGGATATTACCATCTTTAAACTTCAAGGAGCCACCTCAACACAAGACTAGATGACCTACAGATGTCCTTGCCAGAGCACGGTCTCCTGTATGTTGCAAGTGCTCCTCATGACAATGGTTTCTTCCCCAGCCAGGTTTTATCCCATCCCCAGTGGTCCAACGTCCTCAAGATCCACCCACACACACATTTCTCTGGTATCTACTGGGAAGACTAGCAGACTCCCATAAACCCTTTTAGTGGGTAACCTATTTACCTACAGGCTTATTCGCCCTGAGCACGAGCACAAACACTGCTGGGGGACATGGGAAGAGTGGTGGTGGCCTGTGGTAACAGAAACCAGCGGCACCTTGCTTCAGGTGACGTCATGCTGTATTCTTCAGGCAAGGAGAGGCTTCTTTTCTGTGATGATAGAGACGATGCTGCTCTGGGGATTTCCTGACTTGGGTTTTAAGTGCCTTAGGCTCATCCATCCAGATGTCCTCATCCTAGGTCTCAGATTTGCCCTATTTTCCTACCATTGACTCATCCAGGCTTTGCATTTGGTATCTTTTGCACCCTGCCACTTTGCAATGAGATTCTGGACCACATTTTCAACCGTTCTGTCTAATGCTGCTGGCGTATTTTAGCTTTCATCCATGTGACACTGTCGTGTCTTAAGTTAGCATTTTGAAATGCTTCCAATGGTGTTAATAAACCTGGACTGTTTGGTAATTCTATAAACATTATTTTCCTAATACTACGTGTTAACAGTCCCCACACATTCCAGGCCTCCTCTTCCACCTGTACTTTATCCCAGTTAGCTACGGGTGATGCCACTACCACCATGCGGATTATGAGTGCTATTCCTCTTACCACCAGCATTGGGGTTTTGACTGCTATCAATAAGCTCAAAAATACCAAAATATTGTTTTGAGGATCTACTTTCCTAATGACCCAGGGAGGGACAGTTCTGGCACCAATATCACAGAATGAATCCAACATTTAAAAAAAACAAAAACAAAAACAGTGGCACCGTGGTGGCTCAGTCAGTTAAGCATCCAACTTCATCTCAGGTCATGATCTCATGGTTTGTGGGTTCGGGCCCTACATCGGTCTCTCTGTTGTCAGCACAGAGCCTGCTTCAGATCCTCTGTCCCTCTTTCTCTCCCTGCCCCTCTTCTGCTCACTCTTGCTCTCAAATATAATAAATAACCATTCAAAACAAAAACAAAAGACCTGAGGCCAGAGCTTATGTGCTATTTGAAGTACACTTCCAGAGACCTAACACAGGCATATGAGCAGGTAGCAAAGTAGGGGAGGCAATGTACAAATGTGTTATCAAGCAGGTTATTGCTAAGTGTGAATTCTTACCTCATTCATGGGAATGTGGCCTCAACAAATATATAAACTGCATCTCAAGACCTCCTGTTTGGGATTATGGGAAAATAAGAAATAAGTTAATATTGGCTCTCTTTTTCCACTGGTCAAAAAATCTTTCACTGGGTGCTAATTTCTCTTCATTGTTGGGTCACATAGACACCAAGTACGATCATATGGTGACATCCACAGAGAATCCTCAGACTGGGAGTTGAAATGTACAATAAGGCAAGTAGTAACACAACTGTCAGGTTATTTATTTATAAAATTGATCCTAACCAATGGAAAGCTGCCACAGGGCACAGATGAGGCCAAAAAATCGGAGTGGTGGGTAAGAGGTATTTGATCCCCTAATCTTCATTAGGCTTTGAAGGAACACAGAGAAACTAGTTCCTAAGGAATGAATGAATATTTATCTAAATTTGAGCACCTCCTTTTTTTCCTCTTAAGAAAATCAAGAATTATTCAATGTAATACTTTTAAAATTAAAAATATGTATTTTCTGAACCTACATTTAGAAATCTCTTTATCTTCCTACTCATCCTTCAATTTATGTATCTGAATGGTGAAATATCTGAAATGATATTCACAAAATGACAACACTAATGTTTTTGAGGATGCCAAGTGATTTAGTACTTTCTTTATACTTCCTGAATTGCTTGAGTGTTTTACAGTGAGCATGTATCATTTTTATAAAGGCAATAAAGTCATCATTTAAATAGTAATGTCAGCACCATGCTCTTTGATGTCACCATGGGTCAGGGAGCCTTTGCCTAGTTTCTAGCCAATAAAGAAATTCACTGGAATTCATTCAAAGCAAGAAACATTCACCTAGTACTTATAGAAATAGGCAGCATGGCAAATAATTTTCCAAAATTGGCTCCAAATACCTACAAACTTTTTGTGATGTTTGGGCTAAAAGCTGGACTAAAAGGCCAAACTACATGACTTACAAGTCAAATACCCATTACTCCAATTTCTTAAAATGCTCAGACTTAGAATGGGAACTACTTAGTAGCTTATTAGAAGAACAAAAATGTATCTAGCTTTCCATTTGATAAATAGGGTGATGACAAATGCCAAATCTGAAAGAATGTATGTCAGTTTCAGAGTAGTTAGAGGAATCCCTCTTTGAAATTAAATGTATCCTAACCTACATGCCAACTAGTGTCAGAAATGCTCTTCATCTATATCAGATAGGTATTGTTGCATAATGAAACCCAAACTTAGTGACTTAGCTACCCATTTACTATTTCTTTTCTTTTTCTTATTAATTTTTTTAAATCTTTATTTTTGAATACAAGAGAAAAACAGAACATGAGCAGGAGAAGGGGCAGAGAGAGAGAGGGAGACACAGAATCCGAAGCAGGTTCCAGGCTCTGAGCTGTCAGCACAGAGCCCGACGCGGGGCTCCAACTCATGAACTGTGAGATCATGACCTGAGCCGAAGTCGGACGCTTAATGATCAAGCCACCTGGGCGTCCTGATTACTCCTTAAGTGTCAATACCCACCTGGTCATAGACTCTCTTGTGCATCTGTGATCGGCAGGGTGCTGAAATAGATCAGCTGCTTGCTTTAGGATGGCCTGGCTGGGCTGACAGGACCCTGCTCCATGAGGTGTCTCACGCTCCAGCAGGCCAGCCTGGCCTTCTGACATGAAGCCTGGACAGGTTTCCAGGGGAGAAAGCAAAAGCGTGCAGATTCTCTCGGGGTCTAGGTCTGGACCTAGCACACCACCACTGTCTCTGCATTGTGTTGGTCAGAGCAAGCCACAGGGATGGCCCAGCTGCACAGGTGAGGAATTGGACTCCGCTTATTAGTGGGAGGAATAGTGAAGATACACTGTATAGGAAAGGAAAGAATTAAAGCCACGTTTCCATTCACTCTGTTTAGAGATTTCTCTAAAGTGTGCCACGTAAGGTCATTCTACTACAGATGAGCAAAAGAAGGGCTAAAGGAAGTTTGTGGCTTCTTCCACATTTGGAAGCTAATGAGGGACCGAAGTAGAAAGGCAATCGGTTGGCCCTATTTCCATAGTAACTCAGGAAGGCAGAATTCTACTGTTTTACTTAAAACATGGTTTAAGTGCCCCAAACCCTCAAAGCCAAGGAGACTTCCTAATAGTATCTAATGAAGCGAAGTCCTTGATGGGCCTCACTTTTCCAGTGGCTCATTTATTTCATGGCCCAGCTTCCTGCAGGTCTTCACCTTGCTCCACAATGTGCAGAACTGCTCCCCCGCCTCCATGCTCACCAACCCATGCTCTTGACCTTCCTCCTCCATCAGCGTTTATCTCTCTGTGACTCTATTTCTTCAGGACCCTGTTTAAGGTGTCAAATGGGAATAGCACCATGGAATTAGGGCATTGCTTCAGGCCTCACCATAGTGAGTGGTCTTCACTCTGTCAAATGCGCAAGGCTTTTTGCCAACATAAGTGGTGGGTGACCCTTGTTCTTGCTTGAGAGCAAGACTTTCCTTCCTTGAAGCAGCAGGATTGACAGAATCCTCTGGAAGAGGGATTTCCTAGCAGGAGAACGGAAGAGAGGGAAAGGGGAAGAGAGTGTGGGAGGGGGGTGGGAAGGGTCCAGAGGAACCCTGGAGAGGCCCTGGGAGCTGTATTTCCCTGCACTCATGCCACACCTCTTCACACTGGCAGTAAACAAACCTGGAATGTGACCATGGTGGGATACTTACCCATTCCCACAGCAAATTTAGGACTGGTTTGTTTTTCTGTTCGAATTTCATTCTCTTTAATGGTAGGTTTGATAAATGGCGCCTTACACACATACTACAAAAAAAAGAAGGATAATTGATTTTGTGATGGTTTTTAAAAGTAGTTCATTCACATGCAAATTAAAACGTGTTGCAGCTGCAGATCTCATAGAGAAAAATAGGTTCTGAGAATTCAAACATTAATTTCCTATTTTGCAAGTGTTTGGTGGAGGCTTTGACCTTGGCCCTGACCAGGACTCCCCCCACTCACCACCCACTGGGACTGAGGAAGCCTTCCCCTCCCATCCTGTGCTGCCCAGGGAATCTAGAGCTCCCTTCCACAGGACTTCACCACATTTCTTCTCTCCCTCCCCAGGCCCCCAGGCTGTCCTCTGCTGATCTCAGGCCACTTGCTGTGATTTCAGCAAAAAATGCAGGAGAGGATCTCCTTGCTCTGTATAGGAAGGGCTCACAAGTGGGCTCTGAATGAAAGAATGAGAGAAATGAGCAGGAAAGACTTATTGTCTGTGTTCACGCAGACCTGAGCAAACACAAGCCCCTAAGGTCCTGAGGTTTGTATTCTAATTGAGAAGACTACAAACACATGAATAAAGAGCTGTATGTACCAATGTCGGAGACAGACATTGCTATTAAGAAAAACAGAGCTGAGAAGGGACACAGAATGTTGACAATGGTAGAAATACACGGGGGAGAAGGAGACTTCTGATTCCCAAATTGTTTTGTTTGTGGGGTCCACCTTGAGACAAGGACATGAACCCATCTGTCACTTGGCTCTCCACAGAGAGACTTTCTGTGCAAGTCAAATGAGGGATTGGGAAAAAAAACCAAACTTACAGGTCCTCCAGAAATTTCCCCCAGAGGGGTGTGCCTCCACTCAAAACCTGGGATGTTGAACCCCATATGTGGCAAATGGGGTCAAGCTAACAACACGGAGCCTACTTGGGATTCTCTCTCTACCCCTGCCCTGTTCCCCTCCCCCAAAATAAATGAATAAACTTAAAAGTTAAAAAAAACACTTTGAGTTGCTGGCTGTCTCAGAGCACAGACAGACCTCATCAGAAAGGGTTAGAAAGCATCCAGTTCAATCTATTTGTTACCTTGAAAGTATAGATGAAAAATTTTATAAACTATTAATTTGAAGGTAAAGTATTGCATATATGTAATAATTTCTAATTGTAAATAACGTCAAACCTATAGATTTGAAGTTTAGAAGTTTGCAGAGAAGGCCGTGTATCGGATTGTGTCTTCACTGAATCTCACAAGGAGCTTTGAGCCAGTGACCCATGCTGTGGGGAGCTTTTGTGTCACTGAAAAGTCGATCACGCTTACCTCATTTTATGTATGAGTAAATGTACTCGGCCTCGACACTGGGTTAGATAACACTCTAGCCCTTTTCATGAGCAAGTCATGAAGGCCTATGTTTGATTTTATTTGTAAAGAGGACATGAAGATATTTGAATGAAGTCCTATAGATAGTAAATGGTGGAGACAGATATGAACTTGAGCAGCCTCAGACCAAAGATCTTTGCCTCCACCCCAAGCTGGACCAGTGGACTAAATGATGCGCATGGTGAGTGTTCAGAACCCTGGACAGCTCCCGGGATAGCCATGACGTCATGGCCTCTGACAGCCCAGGCAGCAGCAGCACAGGGAAAAACAGCAGGAGTTTTCTTCTGTTTTCATACTTCAGTTTCACACAAAATTTAATATGAATAACAGCTCCAGGACTTAAAACAAAAATTGCAAAAAGTTTGAAAAAGCCAAAGAGTTGTGTTTTCTCTGACAGTTCTTGCTTATGCTACTGTCTCTGGTGACTACATATAATTTTAAGTTGTGTTAAATGCAGTCAGTTGCATTGTTACAATTTATGTCCCTGAAAATAAACCACAATAATTATGTCAACATAAAATGCCATTTTTTCCTTTATTGTGCTGTCCCGTGAGACATGTTAATTTCCAGTTAGCAGCAAGTCTTTACTGGAGATGTGATAACTCCTATTGTTCCAAACCCAAGGCATCTGCAATATACAAAAACCAGGGGGCTCGAGTAGGTGGACCTTCTGGTTAAGTGAACATTTTGGGTGAGTCAGTCCTGGGAGAAGGATTTTTCTCTACGATGTCTGAATCTGCTATTCTGGCTTGTTACATCACAGCCCTGATCCAGTGACCTTCAGGACGTTGGACTCACTGCCCTCAACATGTCTTCTCATTTCCAGAATCATGGGAGTCGCTGTAGAAGGTAGAAATCATGCCCAATGGAGCCGAAGCACCAACACGTGGCTGGGAATGTAATGATGCTGGTCTACTTGCTTTGTACACACATCTGCTCCTTGCTGCTTTACAAAGAGCTTCCATTACAGAAAAAGAGTTCAGTTTTAGGGAGAAAAAGCCTTTGGCTAAGTGACAAGGTCAGCCAAGCATCCCCTTTGTTCCCAGATTGCTCACAGCAGCTCGCTGTCCCTGGCCTTGAGCTGACCCACGCATGAGGATCAAGGCCAGGGAGCTACATGTGGAGGCTGGAGCCTGAGCCCTCAGCAGCCTCCCTCCAGGAGCTCTGTGTCCCTGTCGTCGGTGCACACTGGAACCACAGCTGATGTCAGGTGTAGACTGAGCCACAAAGTCAGGAAGCAAGGGCTGAGGGAGGAAGCCAGAGTCATGCTAGGAGGATTCATGGACCGTGATAGAGGGCGCCGTCTTCCTCGTAGGAGTGTGTGTATGTGTGCGAGTGTGTGTTTGAGCTCAGTGGCTTGGGTGGTAGAGTTTCTATAACAGAAACAAGAGGGAAATATTCACTGCGGTGGCCAACACCCTCTGTCTCGAAGCTTTTCTATCACGGGACAGGATGGCACCCGACCAACATAAGCAGACAGCTCCCATTCAGCAACATAAGCAGACGGCCCCCATTCACCACAACATAATCACAAATGTTCACTCAGAAATGCTGCCTCCATTCCCACCTTCTCCCTTGGCACTTACACACGGGAGGCACTGGGCTCACTGTGCCTGAAGTCACGCTAGGGTTTTTCCAGGATCATCTTCTCCACTTGGTTCAAATATTTTCTCTTAAGAATAGCCCTGGAAGAAATGCCTAACATTATTGTTCACCAACAATAGACTCGTCAACCAAAGAAATGCTGTTTATTAAATAGAACAGGCCATGTTATTAAAGAAATCATTTCACTTGCTAAGTTTTGCTGGTATATTATTGTTTATAATACAATTTAAGAGAAACAAGAAAACAAAAACTAAATGCCTCTTGGGAATGCTGTGATTAGATATTTTTCAGAGTCCTGCACAATGGCAAATATTTCACGCACAGTTACATGTGTGGGAGGTGGAGCAGGTGTCGTACCTGGTTCTCAGTCTAATCAGTAGAGGTGGCCCATCAGCATCAGGGCGCTTCCCAGGAGGAGGTGGACCCAAAAATGAAATGTGGGGAAGCTTCTCTAATGTGGCTCTGAAACATTCTGTGCTGTCTGTTTCTTGTCTTGTCTTTCCTTAGTTTTTCTATTGTTTTAGTTGCCCATTTGGAAGAGCAGTAAATGGTCACCTTGTGAACGCCAGGGGCATGGTGGACAATAGTCGTGATTGGTGGCCAGGGAATGGGTCCCATTGGAGACACTCCTGTGCATAATCGCCTCCAAAGTGTGAACCTACCATCTTAGGTTCATGCAACCTGGTCCCTTGCTTTCGGCAATGTCAGCAGGCTGATGTCAGCATCAGTGTCTTGATGGGTCTTGGAAACAGACTGTGACACAGTGAAAACATTTCTGACTGGGACACTGGTGGCCAGTGACTCAGACTCTCCAGCCTCAGTTTCCCCATCTATGGCACAATGATGGTCACAGCCAATCTAACACTCCACAGTGGTATAGTACAAGATAAAGGTGCAAACAAGATAAAAGGTGGTAGGCAGCCACATGCCTTACAGACATTAGAGGAGGCTCCTACAACCATGTTCACCCCGAGAGGGTAACACAGAGAGCCATCCAGGCCTGATTTAGCACCTGGGTGGCTCAGTCAGTTGAGCGTCTGACTCTTGATTTTGGCTCAGGTCATGATCTCATGATTCAATTTGTGAGTTCACGTCACACGTCAGGCTCTGCAGTGACACTGCAGCACCTGCTTGGGATTCTCTCTCTCTCCCTTTCTCTCTGCCCCTACCCTGCTCCCACTGTCTCTCAAAAATAAATAAATTTTTAAAAAGAAGTGATTTCTTTAGATATGTTCCTCGTTAATCAGATAGATCAGAGAGCAGGAAAGTGTGGGTTGTCTGCAGGCGGAGGGACCCAGAAGCTGCAGGGACGTGCTATGGTGGGTGCTCGGGTGACAACAGGAGGCTGTCTCTGATCACACTTCTGTTCCCTGTCACTGCACAGGCTCCAAAACCCCCCTCCACGCTGAGGACTTCCTTACCTGAGTGGATGTGGCAACATATGTGCGTGACCTCCCCATCTGTCCCCACAGTGTGACAGATAATATGGGGTATGGCGTACTTTGTCTGGGTGCAGTGACAGCACTGTTTATTGGCTTAAGATATTTCCCCCCAGTGTCAGGTTTTAATCCAGAACCCATCTTTTATGAAGAAGCACCATACATGGGAGCTGCCGTGCATTTTCCACAAATGATGTTCCAGCATCTGATGGCTATGGAATGCCGCTCTACCAGCTGCAGAGCCTGACTCGTAGAGAGATGAGGACACTCCTGGTGTTCCATCGGCCTCAGCAGACTTCCCTCCTGCCCTGGCGCCTCGATCTTGCTCCATGAGAGCAGATGCAATGGGGCCAAGCGATCTCTGAGACATTTCTGACTCCTTCCCCACAGCACTGTAAACTCCCTGAGATCAGATGCCAGACATTCACCTGGGTTTCGGTTCCTGACTTCAAACACAGCATTTGGAGCCCAGTGGGGACCAAAGAAGTCAGTTTTAACTTGAAATGAATAGAATGGTGGCTGTTAAAAGAAGAGTTCAAAAACATTTGAAAGTCTATGCTAAAGAATTGTACTCAACATAAATTATATAAAATATAAATAAATGATCTAAAATACCAAGTGCCGTAATGATATGCAATTTACCCAACTTGTAAGATCACATGTGGCTTGAGATGATTTTACCTTTGATAGTTCATGAATGTATGCATTGGAGGTGCAATGCCATGAATTGATAGAAGTCTCACAAACAGATAATAAAAACCACTTTGAAATTTTCAAAATAGGTGCCGGCATCTACAAAATGGAAAAGGAAGTAACAGGTGTCAGAAAAAGCAGTTTTCTGAAGGCCAGTATAGCAGGAGCCCCATTCACTGTGTTTACCGTTCTTTACACAGAAGGTATGAGAGCAAGGCTTGATTTGGTGGGTGCTTCCTACCAATCCATGGACCAGTCTTGCAACACATGGTGATCAAATGCCTAATGTGGACCAAGTGTCGAGTCGGGGAGAGAGGGTGGGAGCACGTGGAGGTCGCCGGGGTGGCAGGCACGGTTTGCGTGTAATGATGTTAAATAACTCAGGTCGCCATATGCTTAAATGTTAGATCCTACAGCACAAACTAGGGAGGCGGGGAGGTCGTGGAAAGAGAAACAATCAAGGGCGGGCGTGTGAGCTGGAGACTTCTGAGGTGGGAGTGGACTGAGTGGAGGAGGAGAGTGAAAGCTCTAGGCAAGGGTGAGGAAGGGTGCTGGGAGGGGCGGGAAGGAGCTGCCGCTGGGGAGGAGGGCCTTAAAGTCAAGAAGAAGAACCATTTATTTGAAACCATAAAAACCAGGACCCTGTAGCGCATCCAAAGTAGGGCAATCCCCCTGGGTGTTGGTGCTGAAGAAATTTCATTCGGAAGCAGAAGCCAGGACACCAGCAGCGGAACGTTCGTCTTGCTTGCATCTGTTCTCAGAGTGAAGACCATGGTTTAAATTGCAGCTCCCTGGGAGCTTCCTGACTGATGCTGGCACACACTTCATTCTTCTGGGGGCATCAGCCCTGAGAGGTCCACTCAGAACCCCCGCTCAGAAGGAAGTCGGTTCATCAGTCCGGGAATGTTTGGTAACCATATGCTCCCAGGGAGATCTTAAAGTCAAGAAGAGGAAGACATGGTACCACCACACCTTCCGCCAGTCAGGCACGTGTGCGGAGAGGTACTCCTGGAGAAGAAGATTGTCTGGAAATCATCTGGAGGAGCATACATTGGTACTACCTGAAGAGTAGTACTACTGCGTTCTTCAGGATCCCTAGGAACCAAAGATGAAGGAAATGATAAAAGGCCGTGATGTTGATGCAAAAGGCTTTTATGTAGCATGTGTGCATCTGTATTAAGCAGAATCACACATGACATTCTCCACCAGCCGCAAGCAACGTCCTGGGGGTGTCATGACCTTAGGACTCAGCCACTCACACATGTACTCTTCAGTGGTAGCCTGCGTCTGAAGGCAGCGTGCGCTCTACAACACAAGCCCTGTGGCTGTGTGTTTGGAGCTTTCTCGTTATCATTACACATTTCTAGGCGCTGAGCAAACAGATAATGGGTTTGACAGTTGCGTCTCTGTGTGTGTTCGTGGGAGTTGACTTAACTCCTTTAACTCTTTAAAGCTCAGTCTATTCCTCAACAACTTCCAACATGAAAGTAAATACTTGAGAAGACACAACCCAGAAGTCAAATGCCCCGCCCCTCAGTCAGCTGCAAACGGAGTTGATGTGAACAGGTGTTACTCTCTGGACCAATGTTGGTCCGCAGGCTTGTCCTGCCCAGGTGAATATTAGATGCTAATTGGTAATCTTTCCTAATGTACAAAAGACTTAGAAAGCAATAAAAATTGTGGACACCTCTTAAGATAGAAAGACCATGCAAAGGCATTTTGAAGCCATGATTACTATTCATATACTGGAGAAAATGTCAGTCCGTTACGTCAATGCAGCATACCTTGTCCTATACACACACAAGAAATGCTCAAAAGGGGGTGGAATGGAATGATGTCTTAATATCTGAGGATTTAGAGCACCCGTCCTCCAGTCATTTAACATATTTGTATTTTAACAAAAAATCCCTCAACTAAAAGATGTAAGTAATCCACTGATCCTACGGACATAACTGGAGCGGCTGCTTTGAACTAGGCACTCAGCTGCGCAAACCAGGTGCTGAGGAGACAGCTATAAATAAACTCAAGGCCTGCCTTCCTCACGAGACGGTGTGTGGTTGGGGAGGTTGCTTTATAAGGAGCGAATTCAGTGCACTACAGCAGGTGCAGCGTCACATCAGCACAGGCTGATCGGTGACCATGTGGACTAGGGTTAGAAGCCACGGGACTTGAGTGCTCACTACTGGGGGTGGGGAATGAGATAGAAGAGTGAGGCTGCAGGTCCCACATTGGGAACCACGCGGCTGGTGTGCTTTTCTGCTGCTAAGAAACCTCCCTTCTGTTTTCCTGTCTCTTGTAACTGGCCATACTGGGAGGACTGGGAGAAAGGAGGGGGTGGGGTGTCAGGAACCACTTAAACCATATCAAGAAGTCCTGGACTTACCCCTAGCACACCGAAGAAAATAAAAAGTTAAAACCTTGACAATAACAACAAAAACAAGGAAGCTCAACTAGAGGAATGGAAATGAGTATTTGCTGAACAACTCGCTGCACTGAAAGCTATGTTCCTGCTGTGTATCTAACCTTTGAAACAACACCACGATTATCTCCACATTTTCTATGGAAGAAAACTGAGGCTCAGAGAATTTCATTAGCTAGTCTAGGATCATAAGACTTTTCAAGGATTCAAATCTCCTTCTGTCTGTTCAAAGACTCTTGATTTTCTTTCCCAGTAGTATCTCTAACTTTTAAGAATGAACGCATTAAACAAGGTTTGTAGGCCTGGAAACACTGGCCCTAGTTTCTGTCTTCTCGGGGGAAGTCATTGGTGCTTTCTTTTGTACCCCCTTGGCTGTGCCGGGCTCACCAGGTCAGCCTCTAGGATTGAAGTAAGAACTGCTGGGGCCCCAGCCCTTTCTAGTCCTGGAAAATCATCTTACTCAGTAATATGGAATTATCCTTGTGACTTCTTCACTTGAAAATGTAGAAAGAGGCAGGGGAAAGGTAGGCTATAATCAGATGCGTCTCTAAGATCCCTGTATTATTTATACTTTTGATATTAACATTACCTATACCAAAGAGTCCCTGGGATTCTTTTAGATCATTGCATTTATGTATAATTCACACATCCTAGTTTGTTAACAAAAAATGTATTTGCACCATACGGGAGATTGCAAAATAGAGGCAATTACTCTGGAGCCACGCCCTTGGTGATATGACTTTCTGATCATCTGGTGAGGAAGTGGCACTCACTTCCCCACGCTTTGAGTCTGAGATGGCCTTAGATTCATTTGTCCTGATAGAATGTGACAGAACAGACGGTGTGCCACTTCTAAGCCTGGACCCTGAAAGCCTTGCATGACACTTGACCAGTTCTCAGCAGAACAAAGCTGATCACAAAACACAAAGAAGCCCAGTAGAGATCAGAAGTGCTGCCCAGCTGACCTCAGCCTAATTGGAGTGTGCCAGCTCATTGGATTGTGAACTAAATAAATCGCTGTGTTTTGAAGTAAGTTTTGCTATACAGCAAGAGCTGACTGACACATACTTCAAACTAATTATTGAGTATCTTCTGTCCCCCCCCCCCCGGAGTTGAGTTTCGGGATAGTTGAACAATGGTAAAAGGAAGCAAAAAGGAAGATTGCGCCCTCCCTGAAGCAGCATTAAAATCCAGTTAAAGACAACACACACACATACACACACACACACACACACACACACACACACACACACACTCAATACCTAATGAATCAAGCACGACAGTAGATAATTATGTGATAATCTTTATGTACAAGGAGCCCAGAGAAGGCAGAGATAAGTAAATGGAATAAATCAGCTAATTTCTACCTAGAAGTGATTCAATTTCTGCCAACATGGATCATCCCTGCAGCCAAACTTTTTTCCTTTGGGGAAAACTTGGCCAGTAATTGCATTATTAGTAATGACTAACTCTGTGATACCCAGTGGACTGTGATACCCATCCAGTGTCATTTGCTTAGGTCTGGCAAGAAGAGATATACTCAAAGTACCTAGGTTAATAAATATTAATGTCGAGGAATTTCAATCCATTATTTATTCCTCACCATCTGCATAATGCCCTCTCAGGTAAAACTAATAAAATCTTCATAGGATTTGCAGTTTGACAAAACCTCCAAACAGAAATGCAGTGAAAACAGGATAGAAGCTACTCAGAGGGAGAACACTGACTTTTTTTTCCAGAAAAACCTCAAAAGAATTTTCAGAAAATGTGACCAAGACATTCAAGCCTCAGAAATCCATCCCATTTCCATAGGTGTCCTAAAGAGAGAAGTACTCCATCTTTTCTTGTGAGAAGATGATCCTTCTTTTTCACTCCTCCCAAGGCAGCGCTGTGATAAAGATGTGTGTCCAATCCCATCCCAACCCTCACATGGATGGGACATTCCAAGAACATCTCCACATAAATAGGAAAATAACATAACTCCCCAAACTAGGCATCACTGGGCCAGCATTCAAGGTCATCCATTCATCATGGCAGACTCACAGAGATTTTGATGTAGGATAAACTTTCAGAACGGACAAGTTCAACAAGGTCAGAGATGTTGTATGTTGGGACACTCCTGTGTCGGAAGTTCCTAAAACAGTGCCAGGTACATGATAGGCACTCAGAATACTCGTTCAATAACTGAACACCACAGAAGCCACTGTACCCCTGCATCTAGAGAAGCAATACTATTTTTTTCTCTCTTTGAGCTGCTAGGAGGTAAGGATATTTGGAGGTTGCATCTCAAATGCCTAATTAGGTGGAGTATTATTTTAAAAATTATTCCTGTCAAAATTCGTTCCTTAAAAATCATTAACATAGGGGCGCCTGGGTAGCTCAGTCAGTTAAGCCTCCAATTTCAGCTCAGGTCAGATCTCACATCCGTGGGTTTGAGCCCCGCGTCAGGCTCTGTGCTGACAGCTAGCTCAGAGCCTGGAACCTGCTTCCCGTTCTGTGTCTCCTTCTCTCTCTGCCCCTCCCCCTCTCATGCTCTGTCTCTCTCTGTATCAAAAATAAATAAAACATTTAAAAAAAAAATCACTAACATAGATTTGTATTTGCCCCTAGTATTTAAGGGTGTTCAGTATGTGTCAGAGAAGAAATGGATTAATAATAGACTTAAAACCTGGCTAGTTATTGTCAAAGAAGAATAAAGCTGTCTCGACTTTATTTTTGTTTTAAGAGTCTCATGCTCTACCAACTGAGCTAGCCGGGCGCTATCTTTTTAAAAATTTTTGTTAATGTTGATTTATTTTTGAGAGAGAGAGAGTGTGTGTGTGTGAGCAGGGGAGGGGCAGAGAGAGAAGGACAGACAGAATCCAAACAGACTCCAAGTTCTCAGCTGTCAAGCACAGAGCCTGATGTGGGGATTGAACTCATGAACCATGAGATCACAACCTGAGACAAAGTTGGATGCCTAATCAACTGAGCCTCCCAGGAACCCCTCTACCTTATTTCTGACATAGAGCAAAGCATTAAAAGATCAAATATTAAAATGTAAAATAAAGGCAACCCAAGAGTAGAAATGGTTGATGTTTATAATCTTGATTATATAATTGAATCTGAATTCTATAGTCCAGCGTCTTCTCATAACAAAGTGTCAGAACACACTAAAAAAAGATTAATGAATTTGAGCATGACAAAGTTGTAGACTTCTGTACAGAAAAAAATGCAATGAAAAGTTTAAACACAAATGCCAACCTTTGAAGAAATTTATATTTTAGGGTTTCTAATCCACCATCTGTTGTAATATGTTTCATATAGATCAATTAAGAAATAAAAGATGAAGGGGTGCATAAGTGACTTAGTCAGCTGAACATCCTACTCTTGATTTTGGCTCAGGTCGTGATCCTGGGGTTGTGGGATCAAGCCCCAAGTCTGGTTCTGTGCTGAGCATGGACCCTGCCTAAGATTCTCTCTCTCCCTCTCTCTCTCTCTTTCTCTCTGTCTCTCTCCCTCCCTCTTCCCCCCCCAACTCATATGAACATGCTCCCTCACTCTCTCAAAAATATTTTTTTTTTAAAAAAAGATAAAGTTGCAAAGTGGGAAAATGGGCAAAGGACATGAATGGGCAATTCATAAAATTATAGATGGTACATAAACATAGTGTGTTTCTTTTATTACTGGTAAGGCTGAAAATTGCAAAAACAACATTTTACCTGTCAGATTTGCAAATATGTATAAAAGTGACAAAATGCAGTATTTACTAAGATTTACTAAGATTAGGATGAATACATCCCTGCACTGGTTTGGGAGCACAGACATGATCTTTCTAAATTACACAATAGCTTAAAACCTTGTAAATGGTCATACAGTGGCTCACACAGACACACGGACACCCGCCCCCAAACCCCCAAGGACACACAAGATCATCAGAGCTCCGTGAAGAAGGAGAGGTATGTTTCTAGGTGCCTCCCGATGTGCACTGCATTTTCACGTCTTGCAAACTAACAGCGTTGGTTTCTTTCCTTAATCCCCAAATTACAAGTTGTGCCTTTGGGTCTACAAGGTTTAAGCAAGGAACCCATTACTGCTCAGTTCATGTATCTTTCTGCCCTTAGCCACACAAAGTCCCAACTTGGTGGGTTTTTTTTAACTTTTTATTTGGAGTATTATATACATATAAGAAAGTATAAGTATGTCTTCAGTATAGAGCTTCAGAAACTTTCTATAGGCTTCTAGGACTCGTAACAGAGGTCAGCAAGCCAACTCCAACAAGTGGTGGATTTTTGCAACCAGCGCCACCTACCTTTACAGGCGTGGCGGGAATGGAGATTTGTGTCCTGCCTGGTCGGTGGTGGCGCTAAGCAGCAGCCGCCCAACCAGGAGCTCCGCGTCCCGGTTCCTTTGCCACATGTGACCGTCAGGGGCAGTGAAACGTGAGCAGAAGCATGCGTTTCATTTAATGACCAATGTGGTTAAGAAGCAGGGGTGCCTTCTCCACTTTTCCTTTCTCTTCTTGGGACATCTTGGGAGCCACGTGGAGTTGCATCTTGAGGTGGAGCACATGGGGCAGGGGTGCCCGCAGGACTCGCTCCTGTGCAGGAAGCAGGAGGTGGGACATCCGGGGACCTGCCCGGAGAGGCGGTTGTTATGGAGACCACGGCTGATCCCTCAGGGATCTCTGTGGCCGGATGCGCCCCCAGAGGTTTCCTGAGTTCCATTCCTGTCCTCTTGCCATAACAAATATTTGCACAGGGGGATACGCTTCTCTCAGTGTTGTTACCGGTGTTTGTATGTAATGAAGTTTTTGCATACAAAAATTAGTTTTGTAAAACCACCTTGCAACAGGCACAATCCGCAGTGTTAGTTATTTCTTAATACTTAAGAACCTTCCGCCTCCGATTACCATGCCTTTAAAGTTCTGAAATAGTCTCCTTGTTGAGAGTAATCAAGTAACTCAGTGCGTCCTTCCCTGTGTAAGTTAGGACCGAGCAGGCAGGGAGAACGCGGACTGACGTGTTGGTGCTCCAGGACGCTGTAGAAATTGCTACAAGGGTAACTCGTGACTCTGACAATAACAATAACATGAACCTAGAACTCTCTAAATGTCAGGTTCTCATTAAAAAGCAGGCCGCATTTTAACAACTGCAGACAACTGCAGTTTGGCGAACTTGTCAAATCAGAAGAGCCGATTTAAATATCTATGGATAGAGAATGTGAAAAGCCTATTTTTTTTAGGTGCCATGGATAATTCATGCCATTTATCTATTAGATCATGATGATAAATACCAACGAAGAGACTTCTATGTACCAGAATAATATTTTTATGAAAATATTCAGAGTTATTCTCTCAACCCTTTTTTAAAAACTCATAACCTCTTGTAAATAAATATGACACTCTCACTTTCGTCTCCAAGATCTTGTTCTAATCTCTGTATCTCTTGGGAATTGGTAATCTGAAGTCATGTGTGAGTGGTAATTTTTCAAAGATGGTTTTGGCGTTCACTGGGTAGAACCATTTGGCCATCTTGGCGATGTGGACTGCTTAAATTGACAAACCAATTCCATTTGGATGTTCAACGTTGAGGAAGGAATAACGTTATTATGTAAAGTCTAGCTCTTGGGACTCAGTAGTTGATAGGTGAATGCTTTACATTGACTTTATTATTTGATCCTCACAATGGTCCCGCAGGATGATTATTATTACCCCCATGCTTATGGGTTAGAAAAAGGAGACTAATAGACAGGATAGTGATTTGCTCAAGATGATATATTAAGGTTTTCCTTTTATGCCCAAGCAGGGCAGCACCT
>NC_043701.1:3845905-3854349 GCF_006229205.1 Suricata suricatta
GGCTGCATTTTACTTTAGGCTAAATTGTCTTGTACATTTTTTTCCTGGAGTTTCATATGGACTATTTTCACAGTGTCCCATCCTTGTCTTCTACACGCTATTTGGAGCCCATTTCTCTTAAAGACACGCTCTCTGAAGCTCATTTGGACTTCCTGCTCTCATTAGGATGCATTTGTCTCAAAGCTGACAACCACGCCATCATCCTAGGATTTCTTTTCAGTAAACGTTCGAGTTACTTTCTGTTTCTGATGCCCTACACCTTCCCTTCCCTTCATTTTTGGATCTGTTTTGCTGGTGTACAAATTCAGGAAACTTCCCTGAAAGATTTTGGAAGGCAATTTTTTTTTCTCTTTCAGCCGAAAGTGATTTTATTCTGTTCTTAGACATGATTGAGAGTTTTCCTGGTCCAGGACTGAGATTCAGAATACTGTTCCTAAAACGTTCTGAGAACCTCCGTCCATTGATTCCTGCACGTACGTCTTTGGTAGGGAGGCATCTGAGGCCATTGGAGCCTCTGTTCTCTGTGGGTCACCCGCGACAGCTGTTCTCTATGCTTTCATAGTCTTCTCCTAACCTGACATTCTTTTTTTTAATGTTTGTTTTTGAGAATAGAGAGACAGAGTGTGAGTAGGGGAGAGGCAGAGAGAGAGAGACACACACACAGAATCCAAAGCAGGCTCCAGGCTCTGAGCTGTCAGCACAGAGCCTGATGCAGGGCTCAAACTCACCAACTATGAGATCATGATCCGAGCTGAATTCAGACGCTTAGCTGACTGAGCCCCCCAGGTGCCCCTCACCTGACATTCTAAAATGTCCTAAATGCCTATCCAGATACGGGCTCCTTTTCATTTATTCCACGTGACATTTGATGCCCTCTTGGTTTGAAGGCTCAATCTCATTTGGCCAGATAATCACTGGTATTATTTATTCAATTATTAGCTCTTTCTACTTCCTTTGGTCTTTCTGTAATATCTATTAATTTAAGATCAGACTTTCTGGATTAAAATTCCAGCCCTCATCTTTCTACATATAATTACTCTATTTCTGTGTTCTGAATTCTGGATGATTTCCTCAGACTTTCCTTATATTGAGCAATTAACACCTCCTCCCGTAACACACACGGTCCTATGTTAACTTCCAAGGGCTAATTCTTGTTTTCTGGTTGAACCTTTCTTGGCTCACGTTTCTTTGTTTTACTTTTTGCAAAGGTAATAAGTTATTTCTGCATTTTCTTATAGAAGATGTTATATATATTTTTTAGTTCCCTCAGTGTCTCTGTTTCTGTTGTTCTACCTACTTCAATCTTCTCCATCCTATGAGATTTCCTCAGACATCTGGTTGTTTTCTATTTTTTCTTTGTAGAATGAGGCAGATAGAGGTCCAAACCAAGGTATGAGGAGCTTGCCAGGAAATTGCCAAGTGCAGAAACAGGAAGGGGAGGCAAAAATTGGAAGTGCCAGCTCAGACGTGGACCTTCCACTGGTTTTAGCCAGACTTTCAATGGGAAGGGAAGAAAGACCCTGTCAACACAGAATTCAAGGGGCCCCGGTGCGGGGGTGATGTCGGCTGCCGAGTCGTGTAAGTCCAGATGCCATCATGCCCTTGCCCAAGCCTCTTTGTCTGGATATGGTTCTTCCTTTTCTGTGCCCTTCCAAAGAATCCCACTTTCCCCGGGAAGAGGGGCTCTTGTTCTATCCATTCTCCTTCCCCACCCACTGCTGGTCTAGCGCTTTACCGAGTAGGTCCTCAATAAGCAAAAGCTCCAGGAATGGGTGAAGTAATTAATTAACAATAAGACGGAAGTAGGAAGCGTTCCATGTCGACTTGCTGTGTTCCTGAAATGAAGAATTCTTTATGCATTCTTGCTTTTCACTTGAGAATCACAGATTGAATGTGCACAAAATCGCAAATTTTACTTAAGGGGAAAGCTAAGAAATCAATGGACAAAAGCATTACTTTTAATAACAGATGGACTTCTAGAAATAGGTGTAGGGCATTAAAATAGGCACCACCCCATTCTTTTCTGTTTTATTTTATTAATGTTTATTTATTTTTGAGAGAGAGAGAGAGACAGAGGTGAGTGGGGAGAGAGGCAGAGAGAGATGGAGACAGAATCTGAAGCAGGCTCCAGGCTCTGAGCTGTCAGCACAGAGCCTGACGCGGGCCTTTAACCCACAAACTGTGAGACCATGACCTGAGCTGAGGTCAGACGCTAACTGACTAAGCCCCCCAGGTGCCCCTTTTCTATTTTAAACCGCAGATTGAACTCTTTTTAGGTCCCTGATTCAATAATTAAGTTTAGGGAAAACAGAGCAATGTAAAGAGAGATCCATGAATGACTACCATTTCCTTTGTTTAACACCACACAGACTCAGAGGCAGAACTTAAATAATTTAACATTGTATTGAAATTTAATTATCAGGTGCTTCTTAGGTCTGGACAATATGGACAATAAATCCAGGAAATGGAGTCCATTGAAAATGTGAAACCGTTGTGCTAGCTAGCCTTGGAAACACCTACTAGCGGATGGCTCTGGAGGTTGGGCCAGAGTTCGGAGTGGAGAGAGGGAAGTCCTTGGTAAGTCATCTGCATTCAGAGCTCACACGGTGTTGGTAGCAGGCCAGGAACGTGAGCACGTGCTGCCTGTGTGAGGCTGAGCTCCACACCGCGATTTGGAAGGAGACTCTTCCTCGGGGACACCGCACCAGTTCTGACGCTTGAACCAGCGCTGTGAGGCAGGCTCCGGGGCAGCCTTTAGGGAAGGAGCCTGTTCAAAGCCATTCTGGCCTCTTGTCTTATTTTTATTTTTTATTTTTTTAATGTTTATTTGTTTTTGAGACAGAGACAGAGTGTGAGTGGGGGAGGGGTAGAGAGAGAGGGAGACCCAGAATCTGAAGCGGGCTCCAGGCTCCGAGCTGTCAGCACAGAGTCGGATGCAGAGCTCGAACTCACGAACTGTGAGATCATGACCTGAGCTGAAGTCCGATGCTCAACCGACTGAGCCCCCAGGTGCCCCCTCTTGTCTTATTTTTAAACAGTAGGCCTGGGGTAGAAATAAGCCTCTGCACAGTCCCCTAAAGTTTTGCCGAATGGAATCACAAATTTCCCTAAATAACTCTTGACAAAGCAGAAGAGTTTTGCCTCCTCGATTCAAAGCAGAAAGGAGCATCTGGAGAGCCAGAAGCTTCCAGGGAAGAAATTCAATTACCAACGGAAGCAAAGGCACCTGGGGCCTGTAAGGAGCCAAGGCTTCGTGGAGAGTCCAGAAGGTGGGCCGCCGCGGATGCGCGAATGGCCAGGAAGGTGACTGAGCTCTCTGGTTTCTCTCCGGCTCGCTTCCCCACTCACTCCATCTGTGGGTCCCACAGCCGGGACCCCAGTCTGCGCAGAGCTGAGCGCTTGGGCGGCCTCTGTATCAGGCCCCATTGACTCCAGAATGGTGACAGGTACTGAAATCCCACAGATGCTCTCAGACCCCGGTTCCCAGCCCCAGCCTTTGGTCTGATGCCACCATATCATTCCTGTTCTTGCATACATGACACCATTTCTTTCATAGGAAGCTTCTTTTTTTTTTTTTTTGCCTTAAGCACTATCCCCGGGAGACTCCTAAATTGCACACGTTCGGCTGTGATGGATGACTCCTGAATTCATAACTATCGTAGGAGGGATAAGTTTCTCAGTTAGTTATTTACTCAAAAGAGAACTCTGATAAATGACCTACTCTTTGAGGTCACAGGTGGGTAATAATGGAAGTGCTGTGGTTAGAGAGGTATGAAGCACAAAATTAATAGGAGAGACCGAGCCCAGGTCAGGAGCTGCAGGGGAGAGCAGTGAGAGTGGGGGCGGATAGGGGTGGTTTGAACAGTT
Source organism: Suricata suricatta (assembly GCF_006229205.1). Taxonomy (NCBI): domain Eukaryota; kingdom Metazoa; phylum Chordata; class Mammalia; order Carnivora; family Herpestidae; genus Suricata; species Suricata suricatta. The sequence continues at coordinate 3,849,773 of NC_043701.1, forward strand.
CCGAACTTAGCGGGCCCACGGTAGCCGCCGCGTCAGCCCCCACCATCTCCAAAGCACCTGACCTTGGGCAGAAGAGACAGCTGCTTAGCTATTGTGGGTAGAAGGTATCCGAAAAGACAGTGACCTCAGACAGATCATTCTCCCCAAAACCTCTCCAGATGGGAGCGAGATTGAAGGACAGCCTGTGAAGCGCACAGTTAGACTCCGCGACCACAGATGGGTGAGGTCATCTCATCTACCGTGGTATCTTGAGCGCTCAACTCACAGGGTAGCTGTGAGGGTCAAACCATATGGAGGAAAACACCTCCTAAACTACTGGCTACATGCAAGCATATAAATTTGTTACGTGGACCTTCTGTGGCAGAGACTTTTTGCTACTTTGGGTGTCCACAGGCTCTCTCCAGGGTGGAGCGCCTACACAATCTCATTAGGACACAGTCACGTGGCCCATATGCTCCCTGAGGGCAGAGTCCATGATGCCTTTTGTCCCCTTTCCTATGGTGTAGACATGAACCAGACAGAGCCAAACAGAATCGGTAAAGTTGGTGAATAAAAGCTAAGAGACAGAGAGGTTATGAGGTTATGATGGTTGATTTTAGGAGTCAACTCGACCAGGCCTCGGGGCGCCCAGACAGGCAAACATGGTTCTGGATGAGACCAGCATCTGAGTTGGTGTATGAGGAAAGCAGAGGTGCTCCCGGATGCGAGTGGACCTCACCCCATCCATGAAGGCCTCACAAGAACAGACGGTGGCCCTTCCCACAGGCAAGAGGGGCCCCTGCCTGACTGCTTTGAGCTCAGATGTGGGTTTTTCCTCTCTTACCGGTCCATGGAAACCTCAGATCTTGGGTCTAGAGCTTGCCCGCCTCTGGGCTAGACCTGTTCCATTGGTTTCCTGGGTCTAAGCTTGCCAACCGCAAATCTAGGGATAAACCTCCATAATCACTGGAGGTGATACATTAAACACACACACACACACACACACACACACACACACACACACACAGACGCTCTATTGGTTCTGGTCTCTGGAGAGCCCTAACACATGGGTCTCGTCCTTTTGAGTCATGGGCAGGAAAACTGTAGGTGTGGGGCTCGCGGTGGCCATCTTTCCTGCCACATGAAGACAGTCTCTCAAAACTGTTCACATTCATTGTTAGAAAATATTAGCCCGAGCGCACCCACTCTCTACCACCTTCATGCTGTTGTCAAAGCCCCTTGGCATAGATCCAGGTCTCACCACCATGTCTGGGGAGAAAATCAGTCACTCGTGGACAGTCACGGTCCCAGCAGGTGCACAAGGCACCACTCCGGTGACAGCATCGTCTGTCTCTGAGGGAACTCCATTTTCCACAAGGGGACCCGGAGAATGCTGTCGTGAGAGGCTTTGACTGCTGACATCCATGCACAGGCATGACGCTGACTCTGCTTCCCAGAATGGGTGCGAGACCTGCACGCAGGCCTGTCTTCCACCTACAGGAAGAATCCTCCCAACAGCCAGGCGATCAAAGTTACTCTCTGACGGGGAAGTACACCAACAGATGGTATTTCAGAAAGGTCATGGGCAACACGGAGGAGGACAGTGGCAAAATGTGTGGCTTCGAGGTTTGGTTTGAGGGATGAGACGTCAAAGTGTTTCCTCCAACGGAGCCTGCAACCCCACCAGCAGAGCTGCACCCCGTTGGACCAGGGCATGACTGGCTTTGGAAATAAAAACTGCCGTTGTCACCACAATTGAGGTGACTGTCCACTTTAGTTGGGGACTGCTAGAAACACATCATCTCTGCACGAGTTCATCAGATCGCACACAAAGCCACCACGCCATGTCACACACCAGCAAGCCCAACGGGTCGTCCAGACCACACAGGTGGCAGCCATGGGGGGGGGGGCTGTGAGTGGCGGTCTGTTGGCCCTGCTGGGCACGCCAAGTTTGTCCCTCATGCCATGGCGTTGGCAGTTCATGCCCGGGACTGGTGCTCCCGCTCCTGCCCAAATGTTACCAGAATCGGTTAATGCTCTCCGAGTCTGACCCTTGGCTTATGTCCAGAGTGCGGGGCCTCAGTTTTGCTCTGTTTTATGGAAAAGAGCCTTGACCACCCAATTCCCCATGAAACCGAGTTCCAATGAAACTGTCACTTCATGAAGGAGAGACCATTAAGGAAACAGCCAGATTTGTTCCAGCCTCTTAGAGACAAAGGTTCCTGTGACTTGATCAGAGTCTTGCCACAGAAAAGAGACCCCCCAACAGCTCAGATTGTCACTACTCAGGAGCGTGTCCTGCGGAGCCTCCCTGAGCCCAGTGCTCCTCACGCACCCTCCTCACCCACCCATCCTGGAGGGGAAACTGCTTCACCGCCTGGGTCACCCCCCGGGGAAAGGACCAGGCCAGGCACCCCCACACCAGGATCTGCTCCCGCCAAGAAGATGATGGTCCAGAGGTCCACGTGGCTAATTCTTTCACCTCCTCACATGCAGTGAAAATGACACCTTCTAGAGACGTCTAGGCTGGGGCCGACTTCAGACTTAAAGCCCCTCCCGCATACAGACATTTCTCATCACCTGAACCCTGTCCTAAGTCTTCCCATGGCTCTTACCATCCTCTCATGCATTACATGCATATGTGTATACACACACACACACACTAATGTATATGCTACACGCATTCACACGCTAATATATATACACTACACGCATACACACTAATATATATGCTACACACACTCACACACTAATATATACACTACACGCATACACACACTAATATATATGCTACACGCATTCACACGCTAATATATACACTATGTGCATACACGCACTAATGTATACACTACACGCATACACACACTAATATATACACTACACGCATACACATGCTAATATATACGCTACACACATTCACACACTAATATATATACACTACACACATACACACACTAATATATATGCTACATGCATACACACACTAATATATATACACTACACACATACACACACTAATATATACGCTACACGCATTCACACGCTAATATATACACTACACGCATTCACACGCTAATATATATGCTACTCGCATTCACACACTAATATATATACACTACACACATACACACACTAATATATACGCTACACACATTCACACACTAATATATACGCTACACGCATACACACACTAATATATATACGCTACATGCATACACACACTAATATATATATACACTACACACATACATACACTAATATATATGCTACACACATTCACACACTCATATATACACTACATGCATACACACATTAATCTATATATGCTACACGCATTCACACGCTAATATATATGCTACATGCATTCACACGCTAATATATACGCTACACGCATACACACACTAATATATACATGCTACACGCATACACACACTAATATATACATGCTACATGCATACACACACTAATATATACGCTACACACATTCACACGCTAATATATATGCTACACGCATTCACACGCTAATATATACACTACACGCATACACACACTAACATATACACTACACACATACACACACTAATATATATACTCTACAGATACCACATACATGTGCTCTGTTTCCTATAATACACTATGTATCCTCCATACACAATACACTATGTGTTATACACACGTATCTGCTGTGTAATCTGTGTATGTATATCATGTGGTGTACATACACTATAAAGCCTTTATGATGATTCTCTATATAAATCTTTATTTTGTTTGATGCTTACTGCCTGTCTCCTGGTGGAGTGAAGTCAGGGACATCTTGGCTCGGTTTTACCGCTCAATCCTCAGCCCTTACTTCGGTCTCTGATACAGAATAAGCATTCCACGCAATTTGTTGACCGACTGATCAAATGCGCCCTGTGGTATACAAGCATTTAAGGCCGTACGTGGCACCTCGTAACGAGCACTTCTTTCCTACCAAGGTGTCGTATCCTTGAGTGTTTCCACACGTTCCAATTAAGAGTTCTGAGGGAATGCATGAAATATTAACAGTAGGACTGTTTCGGGCCATCGTGGCTACCGAAGCAGCCGGGACAAGTAGAAACGTCAGGTCCCCCTGGCCGTCACCCGGCCGCCTGCTCACGTCTTCGCGCCCTGAGTCAGTGAACCTCACATCCTGGGGTGTGCGTCCTGCACAGACTGCGCATGCACGTTGGTGCCGGACCCCCAACTTTAGACTTTAAAAAATTCCTTAGCGAAATTGAAAAAATGATGGTCTTTTAGTATAATTGTCCTCTTTGTTCATTCTTTACAACGGTCTTCTGAAAATGGCATGATTTTCGTGCCGAAGAGGCTCTGACTCTACCTCTTGTGCGGAGCCCGGAGTCCAGGGGTGTGGGGGTGTGAGCCCAGCTCAGTACCAAGGTGACCGTCCTGTTAGACAAGTCAGCTCAGGTACCTCCAAGGGGCCAATACCTGTTCCTGTCCGCCACCCCCCAGACGCACACCTGCACAATGACCCCCCAGACACACACCTGCACATTGACCCCCCCAGACACACACCTCCACAATGACACCCCCAGACACACACCTGCACAATGACC
>NC_043701.1:3854449-3866119 GCF_006229205.1 Suricata suricatta
GAGAGAAGACGGCACCCACGCTCCAGGGAGAGAGGCCCCAGGAGGCCCCAGCCCCCGTGATCTCAGACTCCTGGCCTCCCCCCACAAGCACCTGGGCCTGGGGCACCGAGCCTGGACACCTGTCCCCGTCCGGCGCCCATGCTCATGCTGTCACAGGCTTCCACCTCGAAGCCTCCCACCCCACCCAGGCCAGCTTGCTTCTGAAGCAAAGTGAGCTCTTCTGGAATTTTCAGTTGGTGTGATGAAGGAGATTTCAGGGAGGGCCATGAGCCTTTCAGGAATGATCCGTGGTTCTAAGGACGGGTCTACATGACCTGTATTCCCAAGACAGGTGTGTATGATTCCTGTGCTGGCACAATGGCCAACAGCATGGCCTTTTGTGCCCCCATCCTGGTTGGGATAATGAATTATTTGGTGAATTTATTCTACACATTTTTGCCTGTGGGTGCTTCTGAGGGTCAGGTTACCAAGCTGATAATAAAAATGAACTCATCACTCTACTCACACACCGAATGCCAGCCCTTGGTCTCCTTCCAGCGGGCGAGGGAGTGTGGTATGTGGCATGGACCACAACACCTAACAATTATTCTTTCCAGCACTGCATCACGTCTACTATTGCCCCTGAGGTTCATGCAAATCCTCTAGGGCTGGGAAGACAAATCCCTCTTTCCTAGAAGAAGATTCTCGAGTGAGAACATAGGTCCCTTCAAAAGTCTTTACGGTCTTTGGTCACACAGCAGCAGGGTCTGCATGGAATTTTTGTCTCTTCCACACTTCTGGGAGAGTTGACATCAATTCTTCCCTCTTTGGGGGGGAGGCAGTGTGTGGGAGGCAGAGGGAAGGAATCAGTGTTTTCTCTTTTTGTTTGTGGGTTGGTTTGGTTAACTATTTGAAAATAAATGATAGGGAACAAAAGACAGCAGATCTCACCCTGACAGACTCAAAGGTGGGAATAAAACTTCTCTTCTTTTCCCCCTAGAAAAGAAAGGAAGAAGAAAAGTCATATTTCTCTAAAGCATAAGCCCAGACACCTCTGGGCTTCACCCCTTTTCTCACCCCCAGTTTTCCTTCTTGATGACATAGGGACCATTTGCCTTAGTGCATTCGGGTTCTCATAACAAAATATCATAGACTGGGTGAGGTATAAACAACAGAACTGTGCTTCTCACAGTTCTGGAGGCCCGGAGGTCCAAGATCAACACACCAGCAGATGCAGTGACTGACGAGGGCCCACGTCCTTGTTCACAGACGCTTCTCGCTCTGATCTCAGTGAGAAAGGAGAAGGGAGCTTTCTCGGTCCTCAGTAATAAGGACTCTGCGCCTATTTATGAGGGCTCTGCTCTCACAGCCTAATCACTTCCCAAAGGGCCTGCCTCGAAATGCCATCACACCCAGTGTCAGGTTTTCAACACGTGAATTCTGGGGGGACACATTCGGTTGATAGCAGAATCGTGCTGGAGAGCCGAAAAGCATTAGAAATGCTATCCTGTGGGTGCCTGGGTGGCTCAGTCAGTTAAGCCTCTGACTCTTGACTTTGGCTCAGTTTATGATCCCAGGGTCATGGGATCGAGCCCCACATTGGGCTGTGCTGACAGTGCAGAGCCTACTTGGGATTCTCTCTCTCTCTCTCTCTCTCTCTCTCTCTCTCTCTGTCTCAAAATAAATAAGAAGATATTAAAAAGAAAAGATGCCATCCTGCCATTGTAACTGTGCTGTTTCAAACTTCAAAGAGAGGAATGAGGTCAGGCTCATACTAACTCTGAGTTGAAGAAGTGGCCCTGAGTAAGGGCGTAAAGATGGGAGAGTGGCACAGGGAGAGTGGCACAGGGTGGGGAGCATGCTGTACCATACAAGGCAGTAGAGCCAAGAGAGAACAACATACGTGTCTCCTTCGTGATGAATGGCCCACGGGCACTCAGACATGCAGCTGGCAAGAGACAAGGCCTTTGACAATAGTGATTAATAATTACTTGAAGAAAAGTGATTTTCAGAATGAGAAACATAACATCCTAATGAATTACCTGGTACCTATGAACTTAACTAGAAACTGCACAACAAGGCTGTCCAGAAATGGGTGGGAACTTGTCAAGAGCAACAGGTGGAAGGGAGAAGGCGGTGCGACCATGTCAACAGTAGGAGCTGAGTCCAGCTCACAGCCATAAGGTGCATTATGTGCAAATGGTAACAGCTTTACGGAGATGTCATTTCACCCCGCCTTAACCACCGCAAATGTGCAGTCCATAATTTTTAGTAAATTTGTAGAGTTGAGATGTCATTGCTACAATTCAGGTTGAGAACATTTCCATCATCCCTAAAAACTTCCTGTGAGGGTATCTGCAGCCAATCAACACTGCTATCCCCATATACACCAACCTGCATTCTGGCTCTGAAAATGTACATTTTAGGGGGCCTGAGCGGCTCAGTTGGTTTAAGCATCTGACTTCGGCTCAGGTCATGATCTCATGTTTTGTGAGATCAAGCCTCGAGTCCGGCGTCCAGCTCCATGCCGACAGCTCAGAGCCTGGAGCCTGCTTTGGATTCTGTGTCTCCCTCTCTCTCTGTCCCTCCCTGCCCCCCCTCTCAAAAATAAATAAACATGAAAATATACATTTAATAAAGAGCCTTTGTGCCTGGCTTCCTTCCATTAGCATAATGTTATTGAGGTCATTCAGTGTTGCAGGATGTATCAGTAGTTTATACCTGTTTAGTGCCAAATGGCATTCAACTGTATGACTATACCAAATTCTGAATTCACCAGTTGACAGATATTTTGGTTATTTCCAGTTTGGGGCTATCATGAGTAATGCTGCTAATAACATTCATGTACATGAGTCTTTGAGAAGACATACGTTTTCATTTCCCTCAAGTAAATTCCTAGGAGTCTAATGGGAATTTTAGTGGGTATGAAGTGGTTTTAATTTCATTTCCCTGATGATGAATTATGTTCATCACCTTTCCATGTGTTTATTAGTCATTTATGTGTCTTCTTTGGAGAAATGCTACTCTGTGGCCCATTTTTCAACTGGGTTGATTGTTGTCATAACTGAGTTATGTGTTCTTTATATATTATGCATAGCAGTCCGTTATCAGAGATGTGATTTGCAAATATTTTCTCGCAGTCTGTGACTTATATTTTAACTTTCTTGATGGTGTGTGTTGAAGTACAAAGTATAAAAATCTTTTTTAAAAATTAAGTTTTAAAATTAAGCACAGCTACCAGCTGTTGTGAATCACTATGGTGTCTCACTGCCCTAAGTTTGGTTCCCTAGCTTTTTCTTTACCAAAATAAACAATGTCCTCTATTAAATTCCTTCCAGTTAAGAATGACAGGTGGCTTCTGTTTCTCCAGTTGGACCCTGACTAACATGCCTATAAGTTCTGATGCTTTATTTGCTTATGATAATAGATCTTTCTCCGTCAAGAATGATCTCTCCAATTCCGTACTCCTTCCACCCCCCTCACCCCAGCGCCCCACAAGCCCTATGCCAAGCAAACTTTTATCCATTATTTAGATTTATGACCAAAGGTCATTTCTCTCCTGTCTTTTCTGACGCTCAGTCTAAGTCAGATTCTTACTTAGAAATACAAGCCCCACGAGAGGACTCATGACATTCCCTGTCACTCAGCACAATGCCTGGCACACGAAGCATGAGTAGGTTTGAATGCATGAATATGCCAATAGTTCCATGAGTCTTTGAACCCAGGATTTCGTAAGATTTAAGAAAATCATAATGAGGGAGAGAGGTACTGAGACAGGAAGAGCTACGTAAGTCTCCATCAAGAAAAGGAACCCCTTCCAGGGCCAGACTGTTCTCATGCCAATTGATTAACAGCTTCTGGAAACCCTGGATGACAGAAGTTTTGAAGGACCTGGGACTCTGGAAATCAGAAGAGAGAAGCCCGCCAAGAGCATGACGGTGAGCCTCACTTCCACTGAGGTCAGAGTGAGATACGAAAGAGGGTGTCCGGTGGCAGGCACGTCGCGAACTAACCAATATGTCTGCTGGCCCCTTTTGAGTTGTTCCCTGCTAGTGGGAATTTGCCTCCATTATGAACTGAATACATGTGTCCACTCGAGTCATGTGTGGAAAACTTACCCTAGTATGGTTGTATCTGCAGTAAGGAAGTGATTAAGATTCAAGGAGGTTGTGAGGGTGGGGCTCCGACCTGAAAACGTTAAGGTCTCTCCAAGAGGAGGAGCCAGAGAGGGAGCGCCTCCCCTGCCCAGTCGGCGCGCACCCTGAAGAAAGGCCACGTGAGGATGGAAAGAACATGGCTGCCTACAAGCCAAAAGAGAGCTCTCACCGGAAACTGAATCAGCCAGAACTTTGATCTTGGACTTCTAGCCTCCAGAACTGTGAGAAATTTTTGCTGCTTAAGCTGCCCAGCTTTATGGTATTTTATGGGAGCCGAAGCTGACCAATATTTTCTCCCTTTCCCCCAACCTTTAGGAAATTCTATTATCAACAAGGCTTGGATTCTGTGATGGAGGAAGCTTGTGTCTTTGCTTGAGTGACAAAGTGAGGAGAAAAACAGCATCCTGAAGAATAATGCTGACAGCAGCTTAGTGAATAAGCCCTGGGTCCTGGGCAAAGGGCCTTCCATGCCTCAGCAGGGTGAATTCTCACAACGACAAGAGAGAGGATCAGGAACCAGGGCACGTAGGGACCGATTGTTTACCCAAAGTCGCACAGTTAATCTGCTGTGGAGCTGAGGTCCAAACTCAAGCAGCCCAGTTCCAGAGCTCTCGTCCCATGATGTCACAATGACTCTCAGAAGCATGGACCAGAAGGAGACAGGTCAGGGGACAGAGAGGAAACAGGAGTAGGACTCCGGAGCTTGAGATGACCAGAGCCCTATTCCATTTAATTCTGATCTTCCCATTTGCTGAGACAGGTTTGCCAGGAGTAGAAGAGAAAGTGTCAGCTTCAGAGTGTATTAAATGCCTGTTCTAGTTGTCTCTGTGGCCGTCCTCCATAAACCTCATCTCCCACCGCATGCTGGGGCAATACCTCCAGAGCAACCACATGGGAATAAGCAAAGGCTACTCTCTCAGGGGTTGCCTTAGCAAGGGGGTCAGCCACACCCCTCGTGCTTGGCAGAGACCCAAAGACAGGCAGAGGGCTGGGACCACCTCATAGTGGGCAAACAGAAGGCTCAGGTATGCCCCTTCTCTGTTGGCATGGAGAAGCAGGAGCTGGGCTAACGAGAAACGGGGCCTCCCACACAATTATTGAGGGGGGCATATCTGGTTATCTCTCTTTGATCTTGTTAGAAGTGGGAACAAAAATTAGAGAGGCTGGCTGTTATTAATCAGGTTCTGCCCATTTGGACCCAGTTGTTAAAGGGTTCTTTTCTGGAGGTCCTGAGCTGACTGCTAGAGATGGCGCGCTGACTTCCTACAAGTCTGACTCCTCGGTGGTAGGCTGGCTTCCTGGTCCGGCCACTGCGGATAACCAGTTGGTTTCCTGGGTGGCCACTGAAGATTGTGGATCCGGGTTCTAATTTTATATGTAGTCTGGCCATTGTCCATTTGTATTCAGTCTCTCTGTGCTAAAGGAAAGCTTTGTCATCAGAGACATTGCTTTCATCCAGCCTCTTCTGCCTTGAGAGGGAAAGTGCTCCTTAAATCCAGAGGTTTCAGTCAACACTGCGTATTAGGATCTCCTGGGAGGTGAAAGAAAACACCAATCCCCAGGGCCTACCCCAGGCTGATTAAATCAGAACCTCTGGAGCAGAGCTCCGACTTCAGTAGGTTCTAAAACCTCTCAGGTGATTCTGATTTACAGCCAGGCATAAGAACGACTCACTCTGAGGGTCAAAGACAGAAGCTGAGGCTCTCAGCATGGATCCACCACGCCGGTAAAGTCTGTGAGCCCGAGTTTAAACCCCTTGCTTTTGCAAAAAAAAAAGACAAAAGCTGAGCTAGAAGAGAGTTTCTCAAATGTTCATGTGCAAACAAACCACTTGGAGACTTCGTTTGAAAGGCTGATACTAAGGAGGGAGGGAACTTTGATTCTGCATTTCTAACAGGCTCCTGGCTGACACGAGTTCTGTTGGCCCTCTGGCCACTTTACATAGCAAGCACCCAGCATTAGGCTCAAAGAAGGAATGATTAGAACTGTGGGGGCGCCTGGGTGGCTCAGTCGGTTGAGAGTCCGACTTCAGCTCAGGTCGTGATCTCACAGTTTGTGGGTTCAAGTCCCGCATCGGGCTCTGTGCTGACAGCTCAGAGCTTGGAGCGTGTCTTCAGATTCTATGTCTCCCTCTCTCTCTCTGACCCTCCCCTGCTCACGCTCTCTCTCTCTCTCTCTCTCAAAAATATATAAAACATTTAAAAAATTTAAAGAAAACTGTGGATGGGTCCTCACACTTTCTCCAGAGCAGTCTATTTGGAACTGCTGTTACCAGTGGGATGTGGAAACCTCAGCAGTGGGGCCTCTATAGATTTGAATTCCGATTTTAGAGAAATGGAAAACTGCATGCCATCTTGGGGGAGTGAGCATATATGGTTCAAGCTTTAGCTCCTGATATACTGTGTAAGTGGTTTGCAACAGAGAGTCTCCATAGAATAAAAATAATGGTAATTGATATTTTAATGCTCACGAGGTACACCCAATATGCTAGTATTTTCCTATGAGAATTATTTGGGATAATAAATGTAACCTTGGTAGGGTTCCCAGATAAAATATAGGGTACCTGGTTAAAGTTTAATTTCAGATCTACAACAAATCAATGTTCAATTTCATTATGCCACAGGCAGTATTTGGGACATACTTAACAGGTCACCTTATATTTCTATCTATTAGAACAAGGTCTTTGACCCATTTTACGGATAAGGAGCCTGATTCTAAGATCACCCAGCCAGTCAGTGGAAGAATAGGTTCTGGAAAACCCAGGGTCTCCCTCTAAAACCCACTTCGATGCTATGCTCACTCCCTCTGATCGCTGAACCTGGCTGAGGCCCAGTCACATGACCACGGGACAGGGGACAGCAGTAGTGGATGAAAACAAGGGTATCATTGCCTGTCGGAAGGCATTGCTGTGCCGGTTTGTTTTCTTCTGGAATTTGCTCATCAGCCTTTTGTGGTTTGAGGTGGGTCAAGCTCAGGTCAACTTTCCCAGTGATGACTCGAACGGGTCCCTTTTCAGTCTCAGTCAGGAGCTGGGAATTTGCTCCATTGTTAGTCCTTCACCTTCCACTTCTGGTGCAGGGCTTCTCTCCTCCAGAGTTTGGTTGCAGGCTGAGTACAATGCGAGCCTTGTCCTTTGGGTATTTTTTACTTAAAGTCTGGAATGCACAGTTTTCCCTTAAATTCATTTCCTTTAGGAGATGCGTGTCTCCTACTGCATAGAAGATACACAGGACGCTGACATTTCTCTTCCTACTCACGTTCGGTGCCCCATCACTCACACCAGAATGAACCCAAAGGATCTCCCACCTTCGAAGAGAGCTGCTCTGAGGACCTCTTCTTCCTCATCCCCATCTTCTACACTTTGCTCCTCCCCTGGGTTCCAACAGAGACGTCAGGTCCCATTTCTTCCGAAAACAACAGGTGTGAGACGTGTGGTCTGGATACAAGAAAGATCCCACTCCCTTGGTGGAAGTGCCTCCCTTCTCTGATCTTCTATCTTCTATGGTCCCTCACAATGGCCCCAGCTAGAATGCCCTCTCCACTTCTCAACAAATCTCCACAAACCATCCCCAAGTCTGGAAGAACATCACCAATTAGCCTTGGACGAGGAGCCCAGGGTCTTGATAGCATGGCTTCCCAATCTGACCTTGCTTAATGCTTTGAGTAAATTGACATTTTCACCTTTCCCCTTTATCAGAGCGGGCTTCCGTGTGTTTATGAACGTGCTTTGAAAACTCTGAAACACCCGTAAATCTAGGCTTTGTTTGCTGGATCTCCGCCCTGCTTCACTGAGGCGTCCAATGCTGGGTGCTTGCAGTATCTCGTTCGGTCATTGGAAGTGGCATCCTGTTAGAACTCAGTGGTCGGTCAGGATCTAGCACACCACCCAACATCGTGCCAACAGGTAGATGAAGAGCAGACCTGCCTCTCACCGGACCCACATCACAAGAGCACTAAGTACTTTTACTTACGTGACCACATAATACTGAAAGAAAAACTCCCCAAGAAAAAATGTCCTGTGTCCAGAGTCAATTGGCAAAGATTAAGACCCACTTTCCTGGACAGGATACAAACGGACACTTGGGAAGTTAATTGGAATAGCATTTGTGAACTGTACGTTTTTAAAGTGGCCTCTATTGTTGTCAAAAAAAAATCCACAAGCTGCCCAAATTCATTATCACCCCATTTTGTCTCCTGACCATTTCCTCAAAGGACACCGACTTTCCGTTATGTATGATGTGAGCAGGAAACAAAGGTTTACCACAGTGGATTAAGGCGAAGCAGCGAGAAAGGCAAAATCCAGACTTAGCACTGAGGGAGCGAGCAGGGGAGGGAATGCACATCCCCAGGTGGGGAGAGGATTGCTGGCCAGCATGGGGTCGCAGGGAGATCGCAGCGCAAGGGACCCTGAGGGTCAGCAGCGGTTTAGGAAGGGGGAAGGCATGAGCAAATCGGTAGGAGGCAGGTGTCCCGGCCGGGAATGAGGAACATTTGGGTAGATTCCAAGAGGCGAATCAACCGTGTGTTAGAGGATTAGGGACTGGATCTGGGGTTCAGATGTCGAGCCGCAGCCTTGGAAGTGGGCATGAGCTCAGTGAGCACGTGAAAGCAGAGCAAACTCACTGAAACAAAACCAGCACCGGCCTCACGCCTGAAGGTGATGTTAAGAAGACTGCGCCCCAGACCGATGACTTAGGAGCTGCCACACGTATATTTTCAGATCACCCTGCAAAGCCGTTTCGCTTTCCACCAGAGGCCTGCTCTGAGTGAGTCACGTTTGTTTACGCTTCCAAGATTGCCCACTCGAGGGAGAAGCAACGTGGTGTCGTGGTGTTAATCTTCTGGTTCCATTAGCAGCCCCGGAGCTTTTCAAATAGTTGAAAGACAATGGTTGTATATCATTGTAATCAGGTGCTTCCAAAGGAGATGAGCTTAATAAATTGAGATTGTGGCCCAACCTTGCTCTTCCAATTCAGGAAGCAAAGAGGAAATTCTGGAGGTTCGTCCAGTTGAAGCTGACGTTGCGGGCGCCGTTCTGGGTGCCGCAGCCAAGTCAGTGCCAAAATAAGCGGCAAACATAACTTCTGTAAATAACATTATTTGGTTCTGTGTGATATTACAAGTTTTGGTAGAGCAGAGCGACATTGGAAAAGCAATGTTTTATTAAGAAAACTATAGCAGCCTCTATTTTGATTGGTAAAATATTGCAGTGTGTGCATGTGTGTATGTGTGTGTGTGTATGTGTGTAGGTGTATACGTGTTTGTGTGTATATGTGTGTAGTGTGTGTGATGTGTCTGTGTGTATAGGTGTGCATGTTTATTATGTGTGCATGTGTATACGTGTTTGTGTATATATGTGTGTAATGTGGGTGTGTGATGTGTCTGTGTGTGTCTGTGTGTATAGGCGTGCATGTTTATTTTGTGTGCATGTGTGTACATGTTTGTGTGTATATGTGCGTACGTGTGTGATGTGTCTGCATGTATGTGTGTGCATGTTTATTATGTGTGTGTGTGTGTGTGTTATGCATGTGTTGTGAGTGTGTGTGTGTAGAGAGACGAGATAAGAGAGTTTCTGAAGCACAAACCTCAGCGAGGGAAACCTGACACTGCACACACGAAAGCGCTACGGCGTGGAGCGCGGCGCATGGCCACACCCCCTTTCTCTTTCTGAAGCTGCCATCGGTCAGACGTCAGACAGCGGCCTCCCCTCAACCCATCTGAAGTGCCTGCAATGGCATGAAACTCATTTTTTAGTCAATGAATCCTCTACATTTTGATTGCATGCTGTTCAAAATCATGTTGAATTTTCATTCAAAAATTTCAACACTTGCGGTGTCTGGGTGGCTCAGTCAGTTAAGAGACTCTTGATTTTGGCTCAGGTCATGATCTCATGGTTCATGAGTTCAAGCCCCACATAGGGCTCTGTGCTGATAGTGCAGAGCCTGCTTGGGATTCTCTCTCTCTCTCTCTCTCTCTCTCTTTTCCCCTTCCCATGTGCTCTCTCTTTCTTTTTAAAAATTTTTTAATATAGTTTATTTATTTTTGAGACAGAGAGAGACAGAGCATGAGTGGGTGAGGGGCAGAGAGAGAGGAAGACACAGAATCTGAAGCAGGCTCCAGGCTCTGAGCTGTCAGCACAGAACCTGATGTGGGGCTCGAACCCATGAACCATGAGATCATGACCTGAGCTGAAGTCAGACCTTAACCAACTGATCCCCCCAGGTGCCCCTCTCTCTCTCTTTTAAAAATATATAAATAAACTTTGAAAAAGAAAAAAAATTTTTCAACATCTAATACAACAAAAATATTAGATTTTACAGCATTTAGTGAAATTTTGGAACAAATCATTCAGGAAGGAGACACTGAAATATCCCTTCAAAAGAAAAAGGCCAGATACATTAAATCAAAAAATCTTAAATAGCATACCGAATTTAATTTCAAATTCCATAAATGCAGTTTGAAATAGCTCAACACTTTAAATTTATGAATTATATTCTGTGGTAGAATAGAATAAAATGAAAAATGCCCATGATATTTTGCATGCAAATTTGGTAACATTCCAAATAATTTGATGTCGTTTAGCTTGTAAAAATTATTTTTGAGCAAATATAGTATAAATAGAGGTGAAAATATTTGAGCTGATATTTTCAAAAGAATATCTTTCATTCAGCAAACTTGTGCTGTGATCTCTAAGGCCTCACCATCTGAATATGTGTGTAGATTCCAAGCATAATTATTCTGCCTGTGTTCATTTTTAATGTTTACAAAAACAACATAAGAAATTCTTACTTACCTTGTGGGTCCAGTTCTGGGTTCTCTATTCTATTCCATTGGTCCATGTGTCTGTTTTTGTGCCAATACCATACTGTCTTGATGATGACAGCTTTGTAGTAGAGGCTAAAGTCAGGGATTGTGATGCCTCCCGTTTTGGTTTTCTTCTTCAATATTACTTTGGCTGTTCAGGGTTTTTTGTGGTTCCATACAAATTTTAAGATAGTTTGTTCTAGCTTTGAGAAGAATGCTTGTGCAACTTTGATGGGGATTGCATTAAATGTGTAAATTGCTTTGGGTAATAATGACATTTTTACAATGTTTATTCTTCTGATCCATGATCACGGAATGTTTTTCCATTTTTTTTGTGTCTTCTTCAATTTCCTTCATAAGTCTTCTATAGTTTTCAGCATACAGGTCTTTTACATCTTTGGTTGGGTTTATTCCTAGGTAGTTTATGGTTTTTTGTGCAATTGTGAATGGGACCTGTTTCTTGCTTTCTCTTTCTGTGGTTTCATTTTTGGTGTATAAGAATGCAACTGATTTCTGTACATTGACTTTGTACCCTGCAACATTACTGAATTCACTGATCAATTCTAGAAGGCTTCTGGTGGAGTTGATCAGGTTTTCCATGTAGAGTATCATGTCGTCTGCGAAAAGGGAAAGTTTAACTCTTTCCATGATTTGGCTATCGTTGACAGTGCTGCTATGAACATTGGGGTACATGTGCTCCAATGCATCAGCACTTCTGTATCCTTTGGGT
>NC_043701.1:3866219-3874584 GCF_006229205.1 Suricata suricatta
TGGAGGGCTGCTTTATGCCCCAGTATGTGGTCAATCTTCCGAGACACCACTTTTAAGTCCCACTTTCACTGTGTGGCCCATTGGATCTGGGCCACATCAGAATGATCGCTCTTCCTGATGCATGACTGGTTTTGAATACATATGCTGCTCTTGTATTAATAAGCCATAAAGACTTTCTGTGTTGTATGCACGTGCTGGAGAATTCACACATGAATAGACAGTGATCCAGGCCTGCCAAAGGCACACTTGAGTTCTGTGATATTTTAGGGAGCTGCCTAATGCACACGTTCACTAATAGTCAGTCTGGCAGGGGTTTTTTAATGTTTATTTATTTTGATGGAGATAGAGAGAGCAGAGGAGGGGCAGAGAGAGAGAGAGACAGAGAGAGAGAGAGAGAGAATCCCAGGCATGTTCCACGCTGTCAGTGCAGAGCCAGACGTGGGGCTCAACCTCGGGAACCATGAGGTCATGCATGACCTGAGCTGAAATCAAGAGTCAGATGCTCAACCAACTGAGCCACCAGGCTCCCCTTGATAAGATTTTTTCTGTTCTTTTGCTAGATGAAACCAGAACATCAGGCTGCAATGAGCACAGGCTGTAGTATATAATCTAGTAAAAGCAATTTTGCCGGCCACTAGGATAGTGCAGTGTTACAGCCTCTTCCATTTAAACAACATGGATGTGTATTTTCAGAAACTGTATTTAAATGCATCTGTTTTGTTCCCCAATATTTTCGAATTCATTCCTATCTGAATTCAGTAACGGTAAAAAGCTTGATAAATAAAGCAGAAAGTTTGAATTCAGAAAGTAGTGGAAATATAAATCAATGCTTTTTTCTTTTGCCTTGGTAATGAAGGAGCAAAGGAGGATAAAATCAATTAATGGAAGGCAAAAAGGTTTTACTAGGGCAAGAAGAGGATTATAATTCAAGAAAATTTTTGTATTCAATATTGTGCTTAATTTTTAAGATGTCTCAAAACTGTATCAGTACCAGATGAAGTATAAATTCTAGTCAAGATACAAGAAATAAACTAGGATAATAGGCAAAATGAAAGTTTTACAGGCTTGTTCGGGTTGTTACATATTGGTATCTTGGTCTTGGGGGATTATAGGAAATGTTTGCCTTCTTAAATCTTTCTGTTTCCAAATTTTCTTCAGTGGGTGGATTTATCGATGTGCCTATCTGAAATAAAGACAGGCTTTTAGAACTGGATGCTAATTTTTCAAGATCCAGTTCAAGTTTTATGTCCTCCACAAAAATGCCCGAATTCAACCCACAGTGATTCTTCAGGCTTAGGACATTGTGGAGTATATTTTGTCTGTATCTCAAAGTAACTCACCTAATTTTATATTTTGTTCACTATCAACTATTTGAGAGTAGAAATTATACCTGATTTTTCTTTTTTATTGTATACGGTTAAGGTGTACAATGTACAGTACATATACAGTGTGAAATAACCACCAGAATCCAGCTAATTAGCCCATCTACCACCTCGCATAGTTACTCTTTGGTGATGGTGTTGACGAGAACACATAGGCTCTAACTCTTACAAGTTTCAAGTACGTAGTATTGTTGCCATAATCACCATCCTGTACATTCAACCCCCAGAACGTGTTCATCATGCACAACTGAGATTCTATATCCCTGACCAACATCGCCCCGTATCCCCCTCCCCCCAGCCCTGGCCACCACCTTTCTGTTCCCTGCTTCCAGGAGTTTGCCTATATTAGATCCTGTAAGTGAGATCATTCAGTATTTGTCTTTAAACATCTGGCTTATTTCACTTAGGATATTGTCCTCCAGGTCCAGCCATATTACCACAGTGATAGGATTTCTGTATTTTTTAAGGCTAGATAATATTCCATTGTGTTTATATGCTGCATTTTCTTTATCCATTCAGTCATTGACAGACATTTATGTAGTTTCCGAAGCTTGATTATTGTGAATAATGTTTTAGTGAACCTGGGAGTAGAGATAACTTTGGAGATCCTGATTTCATTTCTTTGGATAAATACCCAGAGGTGGGATTGCTGGACCATACAGTATTTCTATTTTTAATTTTTCTGAGGAAACTCCATCCTGTTAATACTTCCTTAATAATAAGATACTTGTTATCTTTTGGGGGGTTTCATTTTTCAAAAATAGGCATTTTAACTGGTGTGGGGAAATAGCTCATTGTGGTTTATTTGCATTTCCCTAGTGATTTATATCTTATTTTTCAGTCCTGGCATCTCCTAAGGGACATAGAAAAGACCGGATAGAGTAGTAAGAGATGCTTAGGAAGCCTTGTTGGTGTGCATCAATGATGGTGGTACAAGGTCTTCTTTAATCAAGAGCTGCCTATCGGCGGGGCCCAAGGCAGAGTCTGCAGAACTGAGTCTCCACCTCAGTTGGATGTACACTGTGTTGACCAATGGAGGTGAGCAGACTTAACAGTAAGGAATCATCAGCCTGAGTGTATGACTGGCATATGGAAATAGGTACTTCTTGTGCCCTTATTGAGGCCAGCTTTGGTACCGGAACACCAGGAAACAGTGAACGACAGAGAAGCGCATGTGATCCCCAAAGCCCAATTTCTCTCTGCACCTTCTCATCACCAGCCAAATTTGGAAGGACAAGCAGATGGAGCCCAGAAGCTGGGAAGGACAACAGAGAAGCAGCTTTGTCACCAGTGCGGAGCCATCTGTCTTCCGACCACAGAGGGGCGCCCTGCTGGGAGTGACTTGGGTTTGGATCATCTGCAACAGGATCCTGGGCAAACAGTGGCACATCCTGGCTCAGTCAAAGGACAGTGCTAATGCAGTCACACCAACTGCACCTGTTTCTAGACTGGGAATAAAGATAAAGAAGCACGAAGGACTAACTCTACTTACAGTCCACCGAGGGCACCCACCCCACAGCTCAGGGGGACTTGCAGGAGAGACAAGCAAACGCTGCACCCTTAAAGACTAATCTGATGGAAACAAGGTGTTCTCTCTAACAAAATTGTCATCTTGAATTTTTTTTAAGCTTATTTATTTTTGAAAGAGAGAGAGAGAGAGGCAGAGAGAGAGGGAGACCCAGCATCCCAAGCAGGTTCTGCATGGTCAGCACAGAGCCTGACATGAGGCTTAAACCCATGAACTGTGAGATCATGACCAGAGCCAAAGTCAGATGTTTAACCAACTGAGTCACCCTGGCACCCCCACAAAACTGTCATTTGAAAGAGACCCAGCATGGGCACCTTGGCCCCACCTCTGGGGACTGGGGTGGTACCTGTGGGAGTCACATAAGAGATCAAGAAGCACCACTTCACTCCTCTTAGCTTGAATTTCCCCTCTATGAAAAGAAAACAAGTCCTTCTGCTATTTTTCTATTGTTGCATAATAAATTAACACCCCCAGCACCTGTTAATTAGCTCACACTTCTGTGGGCCAGAGGCCAGGTGTGCCATGGTCAGGGTCCCTGCTCAGGGGGTCTGCCCATCTGCATCTTCATCTGGAGCTTGCATGGCTGTGACCAGATTCAGTTCCTGGTGGCTGTAGGACTGAGGTCCCCGTTTCCCTGCTGGCTGTCACCAGGCGCTGCTCTGGCCCCTAAAGGTCACCTATATTGCTTGTCACATGGCCGCTTCCATTTTCAAAGCCAGTAAAGGGGAACTTCTCATGCAATGAATACTCTCATGCTTTGAATCTCTTTCTCCAGAAAGAGAAAGGTCTCGGTTGCCTTGTGTTTAAGGGCTCGCCTGATCGGATCACCTCGATCATCTCCCTGTATTAAGGTCAACTAATATGGGCTCTTAACTACTTCTAGAAACCCCTTCAGAGCAGCACCTTGATTAGTGTTCCAATAACTGGGAGGAGGTGTGTGTATACCAGGGACTGAGAACTTTGGGGACGGTCTCAGAACTCTGCCCACCACAGTCCCCGTGGACCCAATGGTCTATCATCCCATGAAAAAATAAAGGTGGGATTTTCATTCACTGAAAAGCAGAGATGAAATAGCTCTCCACTGAACGTTTAAAAGTCACCCTCAGGCTGGCAGGACAGGAAAGCAAGAAGGAAAGGAGGGATGGGATATCCGAGGTCTGTTAGGAACCATGTGCTTTTCATATATTACGTAAGATTCTGAGTATATGCGGGGGCCACATGTTCTCCTTGGTTGTTAATAGATGTGGCACAAAAAGGTAGCTGTCGTTACTGAAGTTTAAAAAATGAGAAATTTAAAAAATCCAGTAGGAACAGGACTACACATGTTACGTGATCTGAGAATTCCTGCAAGGATATGCTTTCCATATTGAATCTTCAAAATGGGGAGTGATGATGATGAGGATACAGACGCCACTCCAAACTACACAGATCAAGGGGGACGACTGAATCCTGAAGACGAACCATGGACTGAGGGGGGAGGGGGAGGCAGGGAGGGGGGGATGGTCATGGAGGGGGGCACTGGTGGGGAGAAGCACTGGGTGTTACATGGAAACCAATTTGACAGTAAACTATTTAAAACTGTAAAAAAAAATAAAATAAAAACTAATTTGGGTTAAAAAATAAAAAATAAAAGAAATAAAAGAAACTATACCATTGTTTACATCTTAGTATTTCTGAAGCTGTGTCTTATTGAAGTTGATATGTACATAATATAGCATGACTTCATTTATCCCCCAAGGCTGCCGGTTAATGGGGGACACAGCTCACAAGGAAGTCACCTCAACAGGGCACAGTGAGGCAGCCCAGAGGAGCCGTCCCAGGAGCACCATGGACAGCCCCGGCAGTGGTGTAAAGGGAGGAGATTAATAACAGCCCCCCTCCCGATATGCATTCCTCAGCAGCTTGGACCTCAGTGGGAGGCTCCGGGGCCTCTGCAGGAGCCAGAGCCTTGGGGGAGAAGTGGCCACTGCCTGAAGCAGGAAAGGGCGATGTTCCCCAGCAGAGTCTCCCCTTGGCTGAATCTAGGAACCAGTCAATAAAAGGATCTGTGAGTCTAGTGTCAGAGGACAGCATCCTACAAACAGAGAGGGGTAAGGACAGGACAGGAATGAAGGGCGAACAGGAGATGCCTCCAACAGCTCCACTGGGTAGAAGGAGGGAACTCTCTCTGGCTGTTCCTTGTTAGGGATTTCCAGTGGCCGGTGAGCCTCCACCAATGGAGGCACAGTGGTGTCTAAAGGACAAGAGCAAAGGGAGTTTTGGGGCCCAAGCCACAGATGGATTCTCACTTGGGAGGTAGATTGGAGTGTGGCAGGGTGGGAGCTGGGGGGAGTCAGAACAGCCCCATTTAGAAGAATATGAAAACTGGAAGCAGCTTTCCTGCAAACATGGTTCCCTTGTCCCAGTCAGGAGGCTCCCTGGCCCCAGAAAGCCAGGAGGGTCCGACAGTGGACTTGGTCAGCCCCTCAGGTGGAAGGCATGGCAGCCAGTAGGCAGTGATACCAGCAGCCCGCAATTTTGGATCAACCATGTAGACTTAGGTTTCCAGGAACTGCACCTAAAACCAAGGAGTCAGTGTCATAGAGAGCATGGAGGAGGAGCATGGAGAAGGTTCAGGAAGAGCAGAGGCCATCGCAGCGCTAAATCCAGCAGGAGCAGAGCAGATGACCAACCCAAACCCCAAACAACTGGCTCCAAGGAGACCTAGAGAAGCGAGCATCTGAGATCAGGGTCTGGGAACTGGAGTTGAAGCCAGGACACAAGGCGAGAATCCAGCCATGGGACCTGAGAGCAGAGCAGAAGATCCAGGGAGCACCAGTGGTCTGACTTCAAGTTCAGCGGAAGAGCAGGGAGTAAATATCCCTGTCGCCCTCTGCTCCAGGCTGTGGCCAGGATGATTCCAGACTCCAAGTTTCAAGTGGGACTAAGTGGAGAAAGTCAATTACATATTGCTGCCAGGTAGATGGTTCAGGGGTGAGGGACAAGAAGACCAAGATGGCATGTCCTGTCCTCATTTGTAAAATACAGACGCTGGATATCATGGACTTTTCAGAAAGATTTGTTTCCAAGTTCAGCCCTGAGACATGCACCGCGGCATAGCAATGACTCTGGAATTAGGTGTGTTCTTGGTGGCCAGTACTGTCTGCCAGGGACCAGAGCTGTCAAGGCCCACGGAATTTCTCAAACTCTTCTTGTTATTCCAATTCGGGCGTCAGACGGTCGCTGCTGTTGAGGGCAGCCGGCCTCTGCCCTCCTGCCCCTCCAGCACCATCTGCATGGGGATCTTCTCATGAATGTAGATAAGGAAAAATGCGCCAGGTATTTCCTATGCATAATTCATTTGCACAATAATTGAATGAAAAGCACACAATATCTAACCATTAAATTTTCATGGGATGCTGTAAACACGCATTTCTGATTTTTAAAACGACGTTCTCATCATTTAAATAGCATTTTTATGGCAACAGTTTGGAGCACGTGGAAGGATGCCTGATAGATAATATTCAAAGTTTCTTTTATTTTTTAATAAACTCAATAATTCCATTGAAAAATTAATAAGAAGAAATCTCAGACTGCGTCACCGAGTTTAACTTGGAGATTATGTCTCGGTGCCACTGCAGTGGAAAAAAGTCACTGGGGGCTCATGTCATCAACAGATCACCCTGCACAGGGTTCAAGATTAGCGCATTTAAGCTTTGTATGACAATTTCCCAGGAAACCCTGTTTTCAGAGAAAACGAAACAGTGACCACCGACCTAGATTACCCAGGTTAACTTGCGTCGGAAATATGTGGCTGTCATTTGGTTCCCTTAAAGTCCTTTGCAGTAAGTAAGAAATCTTACGGGTCACACCAGCCCCCCCGCCCCAGCCCGCCCCACTGATACACCTCTGTCTTCGCGGAGGCGGAAGCTGAACCCTGCAAAGGGTTGTTAGATGCCTCATTCCGGATCCTGTTCTAGGTTATGGAAAGAGCGGGTTCTGGGAGTGGGTCCAGCAAGCTCATCTCCCGTTACCCCTCCTCTGAGGCCCCTCGACAGGCCTGCACCGGCTCGGCCTCACCCATGCGCCCCAGCCCTCCTCGGCGTCTCCAGCTCGTCCACAGAGAGCGGGCCGCACTCGTGGTCGCACATGTCAACCCGAGAACACTCCCAGCAGATGGCTGCCCTTCCCTGCACCTGACACTGGAAGCAGAGAAGGGTCCACAGCTGACACTTTCTGATTCCAAATTCCTGCCAGCAGGCCTAGCATCTGGACCAAGGAAGCCCAGCATGATTGGACTTGGGACAGTGTCATGTAGATCAGATATTTGTCTGACCATGGGTCACTGGAAATGCCCTTGAGGCTAGAAGATGCCCACGTGGTGCCCTCCAGCCGCTCCTCTGCCCAATGTGATCCGTGGCCCACCCTTGCCACTAAAGCTGGTCCGTGCGCCTCAGAAATGCAAATCTCCCCTCTGATTGCTAGGGAAGCAAGGGCAGTGGTGATTTCCAGAACTGGTATTTTTATTGCCCTTTGATCTACATTATGAAAAATTGTCTGAAAGATCCTAAAAGCCAATGGTTAGCCAAGGACGAGGGGCATCAGATGGGCAAACAAACTGTGAGCCGCTGACCTCCTGGTGGTTCCCACTGTGAGGGGCGCTGGCCTGTGCACTTCGTTTCCTCTGCCGCCCAGCATGTCGGCATCACCCACAAGCATGGGTAACATCTCATCCCAAAATGTGCACCAAGGAGCTGGACCCAACTTTCTGTGTGTTTCCATGTGCGTTCACGCTGCCAGTGAAGCTGCCGCCAATGGAGCAATGTGTAGACCCGTTGGAGGAATGCAGAGATGAGGCATGTGAGCTGCCCCAGAAGCACGACATGAGGAAGGAAGCCTACAGAATGGTGCCCCTGGAAACACCCAGGCGGACCCTCATCCAGACGGCCTCTCCCCGGCCCTGCACGGTGTATGCACGTACACCATTTACGTTTTCAAGATTATGAATTGTTGCCGAGCAGGCCAGGCCTGACCGAACAAGCCCGCACCTGCACCTGCCCTCGCATGGGCCCTCCCTCACATCTGTGCCTTTGGCTCATGCAAAATGGTGGAGAGAGAAGGCGAAGTGAGACCTCATGGTCACCTGTGAGCTCAGATGCGAGCTGGCGGGGATGGGCTGGCAGGGCTGCTCAAGACAAACCTTGAAGGGAAGTTCGTCTCAAAGATCACAGCAGCTCGCCCCCCTGCATCGGAACCTGGGAAGTATACTGAGACCTATCATGCTCTACCTGAGTGAAAACACATTTCCATGGGGTGGAATGAGAAGGTCTTTTCCAAGCACAGGATAGCAGAAGCCAAATGTTTGTTAATAAGAAGCAACCTCCTCCAGCAGAGAGGGGAGGCCTGTGTCAGTGGGGGGAGGCCTGTGCCAGAGGGGGGAGGCCTGTGTCAGTGGGGGGAGGCCTGTGTCAGAGCG
>NC_043701.1:3874684-3914902 GCF_006229205.1 Suricata suricatta
GATAATGGAGCATAAGTGTATATAATGGTCTCAACGAGCACATGTCTGTAGGTTCCTTTGAATTTGGAGAGATGGATAGATGTCAAATATTGATTCCAGTTGATTAAAAGGCATTCGGGCTGAGTGGAACTGTAGAGGCCCCCATATTCCAGCCATCACCAGTTGTCTTTCTGAAGGAAGAATATGAATCCTGAACCTTGATCTGCTTTCAGACAACAAATATGATCGATGCACCAAATAACTCCACTACTGTTCTGAGGGCTTCTACATGCCTGGCACTGCTGACTTGCCATGGCGAATGTAGGATGAAATTAAAGGTACATGTGGCGCCTGGGTGGCTCCGTCGGTTAAGCATCAACTTCCGCTCAGGTCATGATCTCACAGTTCCTGGGTTTGAGCCTGGCATCCGGCTCTGTGCTGACAGCTCAGAGCCTGGAGCCTGCTTCGGATTCTGTGTCCTCCTGTCTCACTGCCCCTTGCCCACATATGTTCTTTCTCTCTCTTTCTCAAAAATAAGTGAACCTGAAAAAGAAAGTGCAGATGTCCCTTCTACTGTTAGGTGAGACCATGAAGGATAGCAAAAATTACTAGAGAGGATTAAAACACACGTACAACCATATACTGATTAAAAGATTCCAAAAACACAGATAATTAAAAATAATATAAATACTTCAAAATAGGGGTGCTGGGAGGCTCAGTCTGCTGAGCATCTGGCTCTTGATTTCAGCTCAGATCATGAATCCAAGGTCGTGGGAGTGAACCCCACATTGGGCTCTGCAATGAGTGTGGAGCCCACTTAAGATTTTCTCTCTCTCTCAATCTCTCTCTCGCTCTCTCCCTCCCTCCCTCTCTCCCTCTCCACACACTCTCTCTCTAAAAAAAAAAGAATTCAAAATAAAGAAGTATAAAAAGATAGAGTATGCAATGATTAAAAATGAATAAACAGAAAGATCTGATTGATTGGACTCCATTAAAATTAAAGACTTCTCTTCAAAATGCACCATGAAGAAAACAAAAAGGCAAGCCTCAGAGTAGGAAACAATAGTTTCACATTATATATCTTATGAAAGTATATTTATCAAAATATCCAGCAATTTCACTACTAACTATATATCTGAGAGAAATAAAAATATGTATTCACACAAAACCTTGAATATGAATGTTTATAGCAGCATTATTTACAATAGCCTAAGCCTTGAAAAAACCCAGATGTCCATCAATAGGTGAACAGATAAACAAAACTTAGTAATATCTCTATCTGTGTTAATATCTCTATATCTATCTGTCATCTATCCATCACGGAGTATCACTCACCATTTAAAAGAATGAACTGTTGAGACACAGCAACCTGGATGAATCTTCAAATAATCATGTTTGCTTGTTTATTATTTAAAAAAAAATTCATGTTGAGTGAAGTCAGATGAAATAAATACATATGGTTGGTTTCCATTTTTATAAAATTCTCGATTATACAAACGAATGCATGTTAACAGGAATAATGCCAGTGGCTTTGTGTCCTCGTCGGTGGAGCGGTGGAGGGGGGACGGGTGGGATGGGCAGGACAACAGGATAGGGCAAAGGTTTTGGTGGGATGGGGGCGGGGCGATGGGGGGGCAGCAGGACAGGGCAGGGCACCGTGATGCTCGTGGGTGTGTCACATCTTATCCAGCAGCAAAACTTTAAACATTAGCAGCTCTAACGAATGTCAGTTTTACTTCAGTAATGTTGCTTAAAATATACCTAAAAGTCAGAGGAAGGAAAAATCACCCCGTAAAAAGTTGGACACAAAAAAAGCAGTAAAGAAAGGGTGGAGGAACAAAAGTAGGTGAGAACTGGACAACAAACAGCAAGATGAAACAGATACAAGTCCAACCGTGTTGATAATTGCAGGAGATGTTGTTAAAATAAAAAACAGAGGGAAACCAACCTGGAAAAATCTGTGAGCAGACAAAAACCAGGTTGGTCATAGAAGCAAAGATCAACTAGACCTGGGTCCTTTCTTGCTTATGCTCCTGAAAATCATATGCAGACCTTGAACTGGTTCCCAAGGTTGATAGAAGGTAACCACCAAGCAATTTGCTATCATTTAAGAAAATTCTAGTATTATAACCAGTTGCTGTGAAGAATACCTAGCCACGGCTTTCTCACGACGTAAGCAACGCGTACCGTTGGAGCCTCCTCCCGTGTTAGGTTTCAGAGCTCCCGGCTTGCAAACTTTTTGGTGCGCGCACAATAAACTTTTACTAATTATACATTCATTGGTCCTACTTCTGTTATTTGTGAACTTTTGACAATGTGCATGTTCTATACACTTTAATCAAAAGACAAAGATTTTCAAACTTGATAAAAAAACAAAATCCAATTATATGTTGCCAACAAGAAAAGCACTTTAGATTCAAGGATGCAAAGAGCTTGAGCATAAAAGGGTGAAAAGAGATGTTCTATGCAAATAGTCACTGTGAAGGAGCTGGAGAGACAACGTCATCGGAAATAAACTCAAAGACAAGAAAAATTGCTAGACTACAGAGGGTCAGTTCATAATAAAAAGGGTCAATACACTAGGAATACATAAAAATTATTAACGCATAAACAACTAACAACAAAGCCTCGCATCTAATATTAATCAAAGGATAATAGACTAAGTGTGCTTTTCCCCATCTCTCAAGGTGAGCTTTCCGGGTAAAGCTTGCAGAGCTGCGGCCAAGGCACCAGGCATCCTGACTTAACTTCCTCCACAGCGCTAGTGAGAAAATTCCCCGTTGGACACGAAGGAGGGTTCTGAAGGGCACGTGGCCTCTGGGCAAGGTTTGTCTCTCCCATCATCCATCTGGGTGTAGCCAGGTCTAAGTGATGTGATCCCCAAGAATTAGCTTGGCGAACGATGTCTCTCTGCCTCCAATTTAGGAAGAAATTGAAGCAAAAGAAACAGGAGTGATTAGCAGACAGCCTTGGGTGCCCAAGATACCATCAAGAGAGAGAGAGCCCCCTCCCTTTCCCCATCCATAGATGTTTTTGACCTTGTTAAAAATAAGACGAGGCAGAAGTCAGAGCGAGCACAGCCTCAGTTCTGGAGCCTGTGGGATTTCCGAGGGCTCCCCTATGTCGGCTTCCTTCTAGGGAGGATATAGAGGTAGCTTTCTACACCAAAAACCCATCAGCTGCAGAAACTATTTTTAGTAGATTGATGACTCCATGGAGGCGGTGGGGGGCGGGGGGAGTATCACACAGAGGGCTGGAAAGAGACAGCCAAGTCAAATGGGAGTTGGGAATTCTACACGGAAAGCTGGGAAGTGTATGGACCCGATCCAGTCACATGCCAGCTATGCAAATTTAGGCAACCCATTTGAATCTTCAATGTTTTAATTCCCATTTTTGTAATAGCTATGCTGCAAAAATATGAAGAATTTTGATAAACTACATAAGATTCTTAGTATAGTGCCTGGCTCCGAAAGGCACCCAATACATGGTAGCCAACCATTGTGACCTCTAAATAGATGTACACATTCAGTGCGTTTTTATTGGTCTACATGGAATTCCTGAACTACAGGTAGGATATGTTTATAATTAGTCTTATATTAGAAACCTGTTTATATGATTATTGCTGGTCATATAGCGTCCATGCTCGAAACACACTGACTTCCACAGCAAGGTGGGACACATTCTGGAATCAACTGTTGGAACCCCACTCTTTCACTGGCTCTAGACTATTAGCCTGCCGTGGGCCTTGCTTGGTTGCAGTGTCTTCTCTTCAGATAAGGTCTCGTTGTAAAGATTAAATGAGCTTCTACTATTAGTACCTTTTGTTCTTTAGAAATATTTCCCGTGATGGCGCACCTGGGTGGCTCAGTGGTTAAGATGCCAACTTTGGCTCAGGTCATGATCTCATGGTTTGTGGGTTCAAGCCCCACGTTGAGCTCTGTGCTGACAGCTTGGGGTGTGGAGCCTGCTTCAGATTCTATGTATGTGTGTGCCTCTCTCTGCCACTCCTCTGCTCACACTCACAATCTCTGTCTCTCAAAAAATGAATAAATGTTAAAAATTTTTAAAAACAAGTATTTGTCACGAGACATTGTGTAAACGGGCACGTGGCAACATTAGGTGCGGAGGGGCACAGGGACAGAAGTCTGGCAGGGAGGAGATCCCCCTTGATTCCTGGGCATCTCTGGGCCTGTAACGAAGCACACAGAGGTTCTGATTAACACAGCACCTGTGCTCTGCTGTCTCTCAGTTCATGGCCATAGGCAGACCCATGTGGCCCACGGAGGGTCTGGGGACTTGCAATGTGAAGCCTGCCTCTTTGATTTTGTAGTTGGCTTGAAATCCCAAAGGCAGCAAAGCCTTGGCTGGACAGGTCCCCAGAGCAATGCTCAGTTGCTACAGTCCTAGGGAAGGTAAGAGGGCTTAGTGCTCTCCCATTGCCCTAGACAGCCACCTCTCTGGCTGGGGTCCTCTGTCGCTGTAACATGCACAGAGCCCCACTGTTTGCTTCCTCTCTTTGGTCCCACCACTGATCACGGCTGCAGCCCCTGAGCCTCGGTGGCAGAGATGATGGTGGTAAGGAATTCCATTCCTTGGGAGGAGAAGGGAAGGATGTAGGGTTTCGTCCTGAAGCATTAGAAAAACGACAAGAGGATGTCTTCATGGCCTTTAACATTCATTGTGCTAAGCATCATGGGGGATACAAAGAGATAACGGTGCCTGTTATCAACGCACTTACACATTGTGGCGGGGGAAGGGCCGCTGACTCGTGTCTTTCCTTCAGTCTCCAGAAGGCGGGAACTAAGGGCCTGGACTTGGTGAGCTGACCCAAGGAGCTCATTGTACCTGGACTCACTCAGGTGGAGAGACGGTGAGTCGAATCCCACAACAGATGATATTTGGGACATCTTGGGAGGAGGCGAGAGGGCAGGAGGAGCCTAAATAATCTGTGGGAGAGCCTGGACGATGGTGCTTTGAAAACGGGTCTGCACATTGTTAACATTCCTCCCATTAAAAGGAAGTCCCCTGTTGCGTTCTCTTTGAAGACAAGGCATTTTAATGAGGAGCACGTGTCAGAAGACACACTGCGTGACCCCCAAGCCTGGGTCTTAGACGTCATAGACCTTCCGTCTGGCTGGCTGGCCTTGGGGCACTCACCCGGGAACCTAGGAGCCATTGAACACACAGTCACCAGGCAGACTCACCACTACAACGGGAGCAGTCAGGCTTCTCCGTTCACCAGAATTTCCAGAAAACTCAGCCAAGTCCACGTCTCCCAGATCTTGTACAAGCAGGGAACGTGTCCCCCGGTCCTTTCTCCTGTCACATCTCCCCATATTGCCATCTTACCATGACTCTGCCATAAATGCCTGGCCCTGTCTGATCACACCATTGACTCTGGTGTGTGAACCTTCCCACACTCACCACTCAATGCCCATCGCAAAGGCAACACTAACGGGTACCTGGGTTTTCCAGGACAGTGACTCTTAAGTGAGGGGGAAAGCTCTACCCTTATAAACGACATTCTTTATGGCAGTGCCCTGTTCCCATTAATTCCCAGCAGCGCCCTTTAATGACAGTGAACTTTCTCTGTGGTCGGACTTGGCTCCCTGCCCCACCAAGGGATTAATCTTTGCAGCTAAGCCTCTAACCACCAGATTCGGACTCTGAGTGCAATCCTGTCCTTGGAGAGGGAAATCACCCGGCGTCCCGGGCGGCAGGATAGGGTGTAAGTCAGCTGGGCCGCTTCTCCGTTATGAGAACATACCCTCCCAAGTCTTCTGCCACCTCCCTAGAGAGCAGGCTACAGGGGGCACCAGTTTCTGTGAGCCCCGTTTCTGACTTGCCTTCTAGGACTGAGACTTTCCTTTATCTCTTGGCCATAACCTGTCCCCTAAGGCTTGAGGTCGTACCTTCCTTGCCTCTGTACATTTTTAGAAATTGGAACTCCGTTGGTTAAATTCATTCTCTGGGATTTCTCCATACGGGTTTCCAGATCATAATGACCATTTTCACGGAATTTCTCCTTTTATCCAGCATTGAGGCAAACGACTGTTGTCTGCCTTACCCTCATGGTTTGCTAAGACTCTCCTTATGGAGTCCCCTGGCCAGATCTTACACCAGCCCTTGTTATGAAGCTGAGGCAGCACCTAGAACACAGCCTGGCTCACGTGACCACGCTGCACAAATGTTGCTGAGTGACTGAGTTATGCGATAGAGGGTCATGCTTTCCTTAGATGAGAACAGCAGGCCAGTGTGCCTCCTCCACACAGAATGAATCCCAGCCCTGCCCTGCCCTGCTTAATGGTGAGCTTCACCCTTGCCTCTACTGACAGCCCGTGAGCTCCAACTAGCCTGCATTAGAGTCCCATTTCTCCCAAGTCAACCTCCCGCCAGAGCTGATGAGTGTGATGGCCACAGAACACGGCATGAAGGTCATTAGGAGCTAAGAGTATTTATTGTCCTGGGTACAACCATGGCGAGGGAGTAATGTTAAATAAGATTCACTCCACTTCACTGGGTGCCTGGGTGGCTCAGTGGGTTAAGTTTCTGACTCTTGATTGCAGCACAGGTCATGAGCTCAGGGTTCATGGGATCAAGCCCCACAGCGGGCTCTGTGGTGACAGTGCGGAGCCTGTGTGGGATTCTCTCTCTCCCTCTCTCTCTCTGCCCTTCCCCTTCAAGCATGCTCTCTTTTTTCCACAAAATAAATAAACATTAAAAAAATTCATTCCACTTCAGTTATTCAGCAGGGGCCAGATTCTATGCCTAGAGAAATCTTTAGAATCCAGGTCTGCTCAGAATTGAGGAGGTCAAGGTGCCTGGGTGGTTCAGTCAATTAAGCGTTTGACTCTTGATTTCAGATCGGGTCATGATCTCACGGTTTGTGAGTTTGAGCCCCACATCAGACTCTGTGCTGACAGTGTGGGATTCTCTCTCCCTTTCTCTGCTTCTTTCTCTTTCTCTCAAAATAAATAGTAAGATTTTTTTTTAAGAGTGAGGAGGTGGCTCCAGCACTCAGCTCAAATAAATGTGGGATGGTCTCCGAACCTGTCTCCTCTCACGCCCACACCCAACCCGGGGAAAGTTCTCCTGGCCTTATCTTCAACGTGTATCCTGAATCCAGGAGCGTGCCCTCCCCGCTACACCCAGCCTCGGCTGCATGCTCTCCTATTTCCTGCCTCCCTACCGCTCTCCCAGCCCTTGGACTCACCCCCTTCATTCTGTCCCCACATAAGCCAGGCCCCACAGGCCAAGTGACTCCATGGCTCACACATTTGCACCCACTTTCCATCAGAATTACATCTACAGCCAAGGAGACATGAACCGTGAAACCCTGTCTCTCCAACGTCACTTCCTACGCCCGTCCAAATTCAAACCCTTTGCTGTTTCTCCAGCTCTGAGATCATTATCCCCGGAAGGATCATTCTCACCAACATCCACTCTGCCTGGAACGAACCGTCTGGGTGTGTCGTGTGTCTCTAAAGTCTTTTCCCCGCGGCATCCTCTGCCCGGGTTGCAGCCTCCATGTATGCTCACAGGGCTTCTTCCTTCGCTTCATTTAACTCACTTCCTTTACTGAACATACCCCCACCCCCATTGCCCTATTTTCCTTTCTCAAGCCCACAGCATGTACCATTGCATGAGCTGCTTCTCCGCCATTTCCATAAACACCCTGTGAGCCCGAGATGCTCCATCCCGTTGTGCCCGTGCTTGCACGGTACCCATCGCAGGACACGCTCGGGGAATCGTGATGGAGTGAGTTGTGTGAGTTTCAGGGAGGCACTGCGTCTTGTGCCATCTTGGGCTATCAGTGAGTCAACGAGCATCTGTGGGTGTTTGCTGTGCTTCCGTGCATATGTTTGGTGCCGTCGGGGTTTCTTAGCATGGAAAGTGCAGGATGTTTGCTCCTACTGTGTCTACTCAACACAGTGCTGGAAGTCCTAGGGAGAGTGAATATGCATGAAAAAGGAATAAAAGCATCCAAATCAGAAAAGAAGATGTAAGATTGTCCCTGTTGTAGATGGCATGGTCTTATACATAAATAACCCAGAAACTCCACCATAAAAACTGTTAGGATTAACAAATTCAGTAAAATTGCAGGATAGAAAATCAACCCACAAAATTCAGTGGTTTCTATATGCTGAAAATGAACTATCCAAAAAAGAAATTAAGAAAACAATCCCATTTCTAATAGCATTAAAAAGAAAAAATGCCTAAGGAATAAACTTAACCAAGGAAGTGAAAGATTTGTGCACTGAAAACTGCAAGACACTGATGAAAGAAATTGAAGAAGAGGCAAATAAACGGGCAAGTATTGAAGAAATTAATATTGTGAAAGGTCCATATCACCCAAAGTGATCTACAGATTCAGTGCAATCCTGATCAAAATTCCAACAGCTTTTTTTTACTAAGTAAGAAAAAAAACCTTTGGGAAGACAAATCCCCAATAGCCAAAGCATTTTTGAGCATGAGGAACAAAGCTGGGAACATCACTCTTCCTGGTTACAAATTATATTACAATGCTACAGTAATGAAACCAGTATGGTACTAGCATAAAAACAGACCAGTGGAAAAGAACTCAGAGCCCCCAAATAAACCTACATATACGTGATCAACTAATTTTGAACAAGGTAACTAAGAATACAAAATGGGGGAAAGATTCTCTCCTTAATGAATAGTGCTGAGAAAACTGGACATCCACATGCAAAAGAATGAAACAGGACCACTTTCTTACACCATGAACAAAAATTAACTCAAAACGGATCAAAGACTTAAATTTAAGACCTGAAACCATAAAACTCCTAGAAGAAAACATAGGGGAAATCTTATTGACATTGGTCTTGGTAATAAGTTTTTGCATTTGATACCAAAGCACAAGCAACAAATAAACAAACAGGACTACAACAAGCTAACAACATGTGTACAGCAAAGGAAACAATCAATAACACAAAACAGCAATCTCCAAGGAAGACATACAAATGGCCATCATAAATGTGGAAAGGTGTTCAAGATCAGTAATTATCAGGGAAATGCAGATCAAAGCCACAATATCACCTCCTGCCTGTTAGGATGGCTGTTATTTAAAGAAACAAAAGATAGCAAGTATTGGAAAGGATGTGAAGGAAAAAGGAAACTGGTACCGTGTTGGTGGGAATGTAACCTGGTGCTCATAAAGCAAAACAGTACTGAGGTTCTTCAAAAAATTAGAAATAGAATTACAACATATCCCAGCAATCCCCTTTCTGGGTATTTATCCAAAGGAACAGAAACCAGGCTATCAGAGAGATACTTGTACCTTCACGGCAGCATTCTTCACAAGGTGTGGCCCAGATTTGGAAACAACCTCAATGCCCATCAACAGATGAATGGATAAAGAAAATGTGGTAGTACATACAATGAAGATCCTGCCGTTTGTAACAATGTAGACGGATCTGGAGGACATTATAATAAGTGGAATAAGCCAGACTCAGAAAGACCAAAACGATACAATTTCATTTATCTGTAGATATTCAAACTCATAAAAGCAGAGAGTATAATGGTGGCTTCCAGGGGTTGATCGGGATGGGGAGATGTTGGTCAAAGGGTACAAAGTTTCAGTTATGCAAGATGAATAAGTTTTGGAGCTCTACAATACAGCACGGAGTCTATAGGTACCAATACTGCGTTCTATACTTCAAGTTTACTAAGAAGGTAGATCTTATGTGACGGGTCTTCACCACGTACTGAAATAATAAGAGCAGTAAAGAGGGGGGAGGAAACTTTGGGAGGGAGTGGATATGCCTGTACCTATACCTACAGATGCCCGTATGGTTTCACAGGTGCATGCTTATATCTGGACTCATGGAGTTGTAGACGATAAATATGTACAACTTTTCATGTCAATCATACCCAAATTAAAGTAGTTTAAAAGTTTTAAAAAAATAGAAAGTATAGTAATTTTAAAAAAAGAAAAAGGGGTGCCTGGCTGGCTCAGTTTAACCAACTGAGTATCTGACTTCATAACTTACCCTTCACCTCACCACAACACCCTGATTCTATAAAAGCTGTGGATTCGGTAGGTCTGGACTGGGTGGAGAATAGCAGCAGAGAATGGCTGCTTGGCACCTGATTGTTTAAAACCCAAGTGAGTAAAACCTTGTGGACGGTGTGGTGAGGTTCACATCATTTTTCGGTCTCAAAGTGCCCTCTCAGTCTGGAGGACAGCTCACTGCCCTTCCTCCATGATGTATGCCATGTACGGATCTGTGTACCTCTTTACTATTCCTCACAGACATCCGAGGCCTAAAAAGGCCACACTGTGTGCCTCCTGATCCAACGTAGACATGAAAGCCAATGCAGTTGGCTCTTTTAAGACTCAAAGACAAGATGGAATAATAGAATCTCTGGGTGCAGCCCAAATTGTATCATCTTTTCCTGCACTGTATCTGAGGCTAGAGATTTCTCAACCACATCCCCAACTTCTGCCCATACACTTTGGGAAGTAACTCACAGCTCCTTCCTTCTTGGAGTCTTTCTGTTAACTGAAAATTTCTTTCTGTATACAGAATCCAAATACACTTCTCTATAAATTAAGCTGTGCTCCTTGGGGTCAAGCAAAAGAACTTTTGCCAGCCCAAGAGCCTACAATATAGACTTACAAATATTTGAAAACACGTGTCCTGTTTTCCATGATTCTTCTGAAGATTCCACTTCCTTCACTGAATCATTTATTTGAACTTCTCCACTCATAATTCCCAAGTTGAATACACCACTCAAAGGGGGGTGGAGGAGGGTCACCTTCTACGTACTGGAACCACAGTACAGCCAAAGACTCGATTAGCTCATGTGATGAGAACAGCACCGTTGACCAAACATTCATGCACTTACAGTGAATGCCCCCCATGGTCCTTCTCACTCAAGTGCCTGGGAAGCTGTGCCTCTCTTTCCTGCCCACATGTATGATCAGAGTAGCCTTCAACCCTTTGCCTACAATTAAGCATGGCATCTACTTATCCAGCCTGTACTGATTGCCTCAGATGAAGAAAGCATGATCAAGGAGAATGAGGACGGGGAGGCAAAGGCTAAAGCAGTGCAGGGAATGTGGTAGGATCATACAGTGAAAGACACTAAGCAGCTCTCTTCCACCCCCCCTGCCCCCCACCTCCCACTTTTCCACACAGCTAAAAGGAAAGGACTCAAAGCTGTGGTATGGAAACAGCTTAGATCCCAGTGTCACCGCCATTAAGGGAGCCCATGTCATTGAGAGAGGCCAGAGGAGAGCAATGCAGGGAGAGTCTTGCAAGGGAGCTGTGGTGACACCGTGGCAGGAGACCCTGCAGAAGGGCCCAGAAAGGAGATCTGCTCGGCCCACATTAGGCAGTGTCATGAGTGAAAAATGGGGTCCTTACGCATCTTGGGGTTGAGAAGCTGGGACCTGTTTGCTCCTGCAGCATAGTTTGTTCCATTCTAACGAATGCACATCAGCTGTCTCAGGATGTGGCCCCAACAAAGACAGACAAGTGAGGAGGGCACCCCAGACGGAGAAAACAGCAGGTGCCAAGGCCTGCAGGTGAGGAGGACATAGCAAAGCACAAGCAGGAAATATATGCTTCTCCCCAGAAGTCACCCAGAATAATTTTTGCCAACATTAAATCTTCAATTACAAGCTGTAAATCACTTTTGCATGTTATTAGTCCTAATGATTTTTCAGTCCAATGTGACACATTTCAGGCATCTCCATCAAATGTCAAGAACTGGGAAATGCAAATCCTCAGTTGCTTTGCATAAGCAGTCAAAGGTCATCATGTGCAAAGCCCACCCGTCTGAAAAGAGCGTTGGGCAGGGAGTCGGGCTGTTGACTCTAATCCCAGCTCTGGGCCAGGCTCACTAACGCAGAGCAGTTGGGCCATCGTTGTGAACGATGAAGTTGGAAAAGATGACCTTAATGGCTTCCTCTAGTTGTGATATTGTTCGCTATCGGGATTCTAACACACGGTTGTCATTAGGCTCTCCTAATGGTTGGAGCGCTGAACTGCCCCGAGAAAGCTCAGCGAACCAAACTGATTGAGCACATCGGCAGCTGCCTGTGAGCAATGCAGCCGCCCCAGGAAACGCTGCCCGGGAACTTCCACAGCCCCGTTCATGGAAGAGCACTGGGAATGCTGGGAACGCTAGCCTTGGCCTCATGAGGTGCTGAATGCAGCCTTGGTGACTGATCCTCTGAGAGAGGAGGATGTTCTCCATTTGCATCTAAGAATGCTCTGGGTTAGCCTTGTAGACATCTGGCCCCACGTCCGGGTCCTTGTAAAGACCACTGGCCTTAGTGAAAATGCCTGGAGTTTTAGGGGTGCCTAAATTGATGGCTCAATCAGTTAAGTGTCTGAGTCTTGATCTTGGCTCAAGTCATGATCTCACAGTTTGTGGGATCGAGCCCCACATTGGGCTCTGCACCGGCAGCTCAGAGCCTGGAGCCTGCTTCGGATTCTGTGTCTCCCTCTCTCTCTGCTCCTCCCCCACTTGCACTCTGTCTCTGTCTCTGTCTCTCTCTCAAAAATAAATAAACATTAAAAAATCAAAATAAATAAATACAACAGGCATTAACATGATTTGTCAGCCAAATGAATTTGGGCAAGGCCTTAACCTCTCTGAGCCTAGGTTTCACCTGTAAAACAACCGTATCTTTGCATGATTGTTGTATGTGTTAAATGAAGTTCTGTATTTTTTTCACATATATCAGGTTTTATTCTTAGGTTTACTGAATTCTTTTGAAAGAGAGCAAGCAAGCAGGGGAGGGGCAAAGAAAGAGGGAGAGGGAATCACTTGCAGGTTCAGCACTGACAGCACAGAGTCTGATGTGGGGCTCAAACTCACAAACCATGAGATTATGATCTGAGCTGAAATTTAGTCACTTAATCAACTGAGTCACTGAGGTGCCCCTACTGATTTATAGTCTTCTGCCATTTAAAATGTTTTTTCATTTTTTAGGAGACTAAATCTCAAGAGACCAAATCTTCAAGGTAGAATCTGAAGTGTTGCTTTGGTTTTTTAAAAAACTTCTGTGAGTCAATGTGTAAAACTAGATCACCCTACTTGTAAGAACATCAAAATGGCCCAAGTTTGACTTTTCCTAATTTATATATACTAGTGACTTTATTTTTAATTTTTTTTGACCAGCTGATAGTGTTTGAAGATGGGGTTGTGTCCATAAAAACTGGATAAACACTGGACAATGTGTCCAGCTTTTCTTTGAATATGGCTTCCACCTTGCTATACTGCTCCCTACTGACTTTTAGAGCCACAGATCCTTTTAGCTCATATAACTAGATTATACTATATTAAATGAGCTTGGAAATGCAATTGCAAGGGCCAATTGCAATGACAACTCCACACTGGAACCACACTCATGGATACAAAGTTTTCCTCTTTTGGGAGAATATGCATGTCTTTTTTCAATGATCATACGGCTCTAGCAAAAGAGATTTTCATTTTTATCATTGTATATATTTTTT
Source organism: Suricata suricatta (assembly GCF_006229205.1). Taxonomy (NCBI): domain Eukaryota; kingdom Metazoa; phylum Chordata; class Mammalia; order Carnivora; family Herpestidae; genus Suricata; species Suricata suricatta. Next base: position 3,888,154 of record NC_043701.1, read on the forward strand.
TCATTTTATATTTTTCAAAACAAGTAAAACATTAAAATGTTATATATAATTTATATAGACTGAAAACTGGAACCTAAAGTGAAAATGATTTGTTAGGGATTTTCAAACTATTGTCAAGTAATTCCTAGGAAATAAAGATTTCTAGAAATGAAGAAATATCTGTGAAGAATAAATAACCACTGATGGGGAACAAAAGCTAACCAGAAGTAGAAAAAGGTGAAACCAAAACACAACCTTACAGAGCTTGTAGCCAACATGCCAATGTCATCTACAGAGTGGTTTTATATTTATTCTACTTGACCAGGCCTCTTGGGTCCTTCCTCTGGGTAAATATCTTTAACTAGTAAAGTGATTATAAACGAAAGCACAGACAACATGGAAGTGACTACTTTCTTAAGGGCTTTGAACCAGTTGGGATAATGTGGCAAGAGAAAAAGTTCAATGTGTAATGCTACCCCCAAACCTATTATTATGTGACTATAGCTTCATTGCGCCTTTCAGAAATAAGGAAAGCAACCCATGAAAACATAAGAGGAGCTGCACTACTAGCTAAACTGAGGAAGTCTGGTTTGGCTGTACTGTCTTCCGGCAGAGCAAAACCCCATTTGATCCCTCCCAAGAAAGGAAATTGGCTCCATAAGCCATCTGAGTAAAAGCTAGTAAGGGGATATAAGTCTCTGTCATCACCATGACCAGTGGTGGAGCAACGAAGGGGATTAGTCCTACCAGAATTATGTGTAACGCTGGCTTTGGGCTGTCAAGCAGGAAAGCCATGGTGCCTAGTGGCTTGGCTAGCAGGTCTTCTCGCTTCTGCTGCTTCTTACAGCTGCATGGGGAAGTATGAAAGTATTGTGTCTTGCTCATATACACTGGAAATGATGAGAAAAACCAAGGCCTTGGGAACAAATGGGAAAAGTTCTGCTGGAGACATGTCTTGAGAGAAGGTGTTTCTATTTTGCTGACTCCTAGTTGGAATGTGAAAGGGTACTTCAGCGTCTTTGAAGATGCTTGAGAAAACTTCTGGATGAAATGAAGCATATTGGGTCCAATTAAAAGTCTTGCTCAGGAAGATGGCAGGCAGTTCTGATTAATGCATTTTTACAGCTAAGTGGAGGGGCAGAATCAGAAGTATGTTGTTGCCAGCTTGGAATCGGGAGGTAGAAAAATGAAGTTCTGTATTTTAAAACCTCTCACAAAACCTCCTTCATAGAGCAGGTCCTTACAAAGTTTACTGACCAGAGGTATGGGTGGGCAGGTGAATGGATGGACAGATGGACTGTGTTCTTTCTAACACCAAGTAGTTCTTTCTAACTACTTATTACAGAGACATGAAATGTCTCAAACTGGCTCAAACTATTGCTTGAATCTGTTTGCATTTTATTTGTTGCTCTACCACAGGGAATGACTTTCCTAACCTCTGTATCTTCTGCCTAAAGAAGTATTTTTTTCTCATTCTTTGTCTGAAAGCTAACTATTTCCAGCCATCCAGTAGCCACTCTTTCTCTACTATGTTTAGATTTTAGAACATTCATGTTCAGCCTTTCCATCTACTTCATGGCTTTACAGACGTTGACAGTCTGCTCTTCAGCCCTTCTTCCTCTTCCAGCTTGAGGAGTTTTGTTCTTTTTAGTTTATCCTCATAAGACAGCTTTCTTATCCTCTTGATCATTTAAAATGTTCTTCTTCAGATCATCTTGGGCACCATTCTGTCTTTCTTAAGAAGCCCCAACTGTCAGCATAGAAACAGAAGATGGGAGGGAGAGCAAACAGGAAGAGTGAATGAGATGTGAAATGGATGTTCTGAAAATATGAATACGTGTTAATTGCCAATTGAATGGTAGACACATTGATGGGTCACCCCCCCCCCCATGATACTCTGATAAAATATTAGAATGGGGAGCTTCCTTAGAGGTCATCCAGTATTTGCCACATGTGCTCATTCATGAGAATCACCCGGACCACTTGTTAGGTTACAGATTTCAACGTTCTGTGTGCACCTGTGCCGTCCAGCATGGTGGCCACTGGCCACAGGTGCTGTTAAGCACTTGAACTGTGGCTACTCCCAATTGAGTTGTGTTGTCTGTGTAAAATACATGCTAGGTTTTAAACACAGAGTACAAAGAAAGAATGTAAAATGTCTCATTACTATTTTTATATTGATGGCATGCAGAAATGATAACTTTAAATATATGGGTTGAAATAAAAGATATTAGAATTAATTTCACTTATGTTTTATTTATACTTTTCTTAATGTTTATTTAGTTTTGAGACAGAGTACAAGCAAGAGAGGGGCAGAGAGAGAGAGGGAGACACAGAATCCGAAGCAGGCTCCAGGCTCTGAGCTGTCAGCACAGAACCTGATGTGGGGCTGGAACCCATGAACCATGAGATCATGACCTGAGCCGAAGTCGGACGCTCAACTGACTGAGCTCCCCAGGTGCCCCTATTTATACTTTTTTAAAATACGGCTGCTAGAAAATTTGGAAGTACATGTGTGACTCACATTACATTTCCAACAGACCAGGCTGACCCGGACGTCCTGAACCAGATCTTTATGGGTAGAACCTATCAAGCATTCCTAGTCACTCTTATGGCCAGGAACATGGAAGAAGCACTGATAACACAATAAACTCATCTGTCAGATGGAGAAATTCAGATTCAGAGAGTTTTATCAGCTCTTCCAAAGCCACAGCTAAACTAGTTTGGGAAGGGCCCCGGAGTCAGACTGAAATCCCATCAGAATGTAAGCCAAGCAGGTGTAGACATTTGGGCCGTTTTATTCAGTGATGTGTTGCCAGTGGTTAGACCAACATCTGGCATAGAGCTCCTTATAAATATACGCTGAGTGAATGAATGGATGAGTGAGTGGGGCCACCGAACCACAATGCCCAGGAAACTAAATGCATCATTCCAATTTCACAGCAGGCTCGTGGTCTGTTTCGTTCTGTTCTTGAGCCTTTGGATAACGAGAGTGTTTCACCTACAACCACATTACAGGTCACCTAGCGACTATCCATTGCTTAAGAGAACACAGCCGAAACCTCCTCAGCATCTTTGCCTGTAAATGAGGCATCTGGGTCATTCTTTCACTAAGCGCCCTAGGAATAATTTGTACCTCTAAGAAACATAATCACCACAGGGTTTTTCTCCCAAGTTCCATCTGTTGAAAACACTGCCTCCTTTCCCAAGAATGAAGAGAGTGCTTTTTTCTCCTTTCAAAAAACTTTAATGTTTATTTATTTCTGAGAGAGAGACAGAGACAGAGTGCAAGTGGGGGAGGGGCAGAGAGAGAGAAGGAGACACAGAATCCGAAGCAGCTCCAGGCCCTGGGCTGTCAGCACAGAGCCCGACGCCGGGCTTGAGCTCACGACCCGTGAGATCGTGACCTGAGCCGAAGTCCACGCTTAACTGACTGAGCCCCCTAGCCACCCTGAGAATGGGTTTTTTTCTAAACTACCTAAGCTGTTCAGCACCCAGAGTATCTACTCACAACTCCCTCTGGGGCTAATGGTTTCTATTTTTAATCACTGCTGTCTGCACAGAAAAAAAAGGCTTTGAAATAAGTTGTATTGCAGACCTGCAAACCTCCTCTGGCTTCTGAGAATGTGGCGGGGCAGTGTACTTTCCAGAAATCAGGAAGGACTAGGAAACACTCACATCTGAACCACGCAGCAATAACAAAAAAAACAAAACCTAATTACTTTCCTGATCCTCTGTGTCCTATAAATTACCCCGTAGGCAGCTGCAAAGGAGGGAGCACCATTCCTTAGCATCATTACCGAGCGATGGACCAAATCTTCCGTGTGGGCAAACAGTTAGTCAGCCGGGAGAGTGACTCATAAACCACCCTGCCCGTTGTTGGAAGCGGTCCCCACCTGCGCGTCTGCAAGCCCAAATAATCCGTTGTCACGCCCCTGCTGGAAAACCTAATTGCCACCTCGGTCCCCCAGCCCCTCTGGAACTGCTCCCACAGGCTCAGCCTTAGTTACGTAAGACTTGGAGGGAGAAACGCAGAACAGACGAAGCGTCTGTAAAATGGAAACTGGTCGGAGTTTGGTCACTGGCCCCTAGTGGTCCGGGGACCGTGTGTCATATCCCCTGGGAAACTTGTCAAGCTGCCTATTCCCAGGGCTCCCCCCCAAAGTGTCCCATTACACTGAGTGTGAGTCCCAAGAATCTGTACACTTTAGTGAGCTCTCCACGTGATGCCTGTGGCCACTAGGCTTTGAACATCACCGTCTAGAATCATGGCAGCCACACCGCGTTTTGTTAAGGCAAAGCTGCTCCATGCATGAACAAAGGACAGTGTCATGTTCTTAACGTGTTCCAGCACGGGACTTTTCCTGAGGCCCCAGCGATGCTTCTGAGTTAACAGCGACTATCTATGCAGAAGCAGGGCCCCAACAGACAGGCTAACTGAAGACCACCTTCCCAGATCCCCCTTTGATGGGGACCAAAGCTCTGCAGCTTTCCTGTGGACATACTGCTACCAACCGCTGTCTGAACCAAACAGAGCTGGTCGTGCCATTCGGAGCCTGAGTCCTGCCCTCTTCCCCGACTCTGTGGCCCCGGGTGCTATGGGCCTACTGCACTCCGTGTCCCAGCCCTAGACGCTCCAGTGCTGGCCACCGGTGAGAAACCTCTGCACCGTGCTGGGAATTGGCCACAACAGCAGCCCCCTGAGTTCCGGGAGTGGGGCTGGCTGGGGGAGGGGAGGGAGGAGGGCGATCGATCGGGTGCAGGCTCTGAAACAGCGGCGCTGCCTTGTCACTAGGCGAAATGAGACTGGAGGAAAGCACGGTTGGGTCCTGTGTCTCCTTCACACCATTTCAGCCCCAAGCTCCCGTTTCTGACCCTTCCCATACTGCGTGCAGGGGGAGGAGTGTCAGGGGCTTCGGCACATTTTACATTCTCAAAGAAGTAGTGAGGATTTGGCGCTGACACTCCCGGGTTGCATAAAACACAAAATAATTGGTCTATCTTTCTCTCCGTGTGTGTGTGTGTGTGTGTGTGTGTGTGTGTGTGTGGCGCCTTCTCCAAGATTCTGCAGCAGCAGCTCCAATTGCACCCTATTTTCAATGGGGCAACGCCTCTCCCATCCACCCCCCGCCCCTGAGATCCTGCAGACTGCCTCTCTCTGGGGACCCTGCTCCCCTCCGAGTGGCCCCCTTGGAACAGACCCTTGTTAAGACCCTTGTTAACAAGGCATCTCCCATACGGGGAATGTTCAGAAACCGTGAAGCTTCACTTCCAGCCATGGGGGCCCAGCCACATCGTCCTGCCTTCGAGACTATTGGGGGAGCGCCTGACCCAGGCTGCTGGGCACATTTCTGTGACTTGTGAAGCCTCCTTGCAGTTTTCTCGAATAAGGAAACCCATCCCCCATCAGCATGGAGGCGGTCCAGGGGCCAAGCGGAGGGGAAGTGCCCCGTGACTGAAAACTCTCCCCCAGGAGTTTCCTTCCTCACCTCCTCCCCCTCACCTTCTCCTGCCGGCTGGAGCTCCACAAGGACGGAACATTGATTAACCAGTTTTAATTTAGTTCATTTCTCAAGCAACTGCTAGGCAATCAAGCTCCTCTCTTTAAAATGCACGGATGCGGGGCACCTGGGGCTCAGTCGGTTAAACGTCCAGCCTCACTCAGGTCATGATCTCACGGTTCGTGAGTTCGAGCCCCGCATTAGACTCTGTGTGGATGGCTCAGAGCCTGGAGCCTGCTTCAGATTCTGTGTCTCCTTCTCTCTGCCCCTCCCCCACTCGTGCTCTGTCTCTCTCTCTGTTTCAAAAATAAATAAACGCTAAAAAACTTACTTAAATAAAAAATGAAATGCATTGATGCTTCTTGTGTTCCCAGCCTTTGATACCTCAGCCAAAACTAACAAGAATTTCATGTTAATATCTTGTTTCTTGTATATAATTACACTTCAAGGTGATATTCATTCTGATGGAAACATGGATTTATTGCAGTAGAATTATCAGGGAATCTGGGAGCAAACACGGGGGGAGTGGCTCACCTTGTTTAGGACAACGAAGGGCATCTGCGGAGGGAGTGATATCTGAGCTGAGTCTGAAGGTTGAACAGGAGAAACTCAGGCTTGGGGTGTAGACAGGGCGCTATTTCAGGCCCGACGCAGCCAAATACGTCCCTTCCTGTGACAGCTCATGTTCTTGAGAAGGATTCAGAAATGGTTTCCAGAGCCTGACACACAGAGGCTGTCAAATCATTTGTAGGGAAAGGAAAGGAGGAAAGGGATTCATAAGGAATGGATTTTAACAGACAAGTTAGAAATGATACCCCAGTATACAAGCGTGCCTCACCGACGCACGGGATGCAGGACTTTAAGATTACTGGAATATTCGCACATCGTGTGACAAGGAAACGTAAGGCGGGCTGAGGGCAAAGTACAAGCTAGTGCACCCTCCCCCACCCCCAGGTGGGGTATGTGACGTTCCTTGGACAGTCCTGGCTGCACAAGAACAAAGGAAAGGAAAGAAAACAAATGGTTAGCTGGTGGAGACCCCAGTCCCACAGGACATGGGTCTCCAGCAGTTTGCAAATATCTTAGTAAATTACAAGAAAAAGGCAACCTTATCAATAGCCTAATCTCCCTCCGGAAACCTGTAGGCTCACTTTCCTGGAGCCCCAAGATCTCCCTTCTGTAGTGATATAGGGAACAAGGCAAGAAGGAAATGGGAGGTAAAATTAAATGTCTTTATAACCTGCAGCCCATGGACAAATACTTGAGGCAAATACAAAATGGAACATTTCTCCAGAAACCCCATACAGTCCTAATCTTAATGCCTCATGAGAGGGAAAACAACCTTAGCTTGATGAGAGCAAGGCCTCAGGGACCTTAGGAGTCCTCTTTAGCACATCAAAGTCCTTCCGGAAGCCTCCCTTTTGACTATACCTCCCCCAACTCCCTAGTAAATAGCCAGTCACTCTTCACAACCCCTTCACAACCCCAGTGCAGCTCTTTCTGACCACAGGTCCTGTCCCTGTGCTTTAATGATCACTTTTCCGCATGTCTTCAAAGACATCTTCTTCTTCAAGAACTTTCTTGGCCATCGGCTCCGAACCCCCCCCTCCAACACACCAAAACTTCATCAGGTGTGCACTTGTGCATGTCGGTGCATATATGTATATATATATATATATATGTATATATATATATATATGTATGTATATATATGTATGTATATATATATGCCATGGGTTTAGAGTCCCTCTTTTTGGCCCCTCTGTCCAAAACCAATTCATTTCTGAAGTACAGCTAGTCTTAGAAAAGGGAAGAAAATGTGAACCCAAAGCCCAATAATGTCCATATAACTGAAGCCCAATGTTCTATCAAGCTTCCTGAAGGGGCCAAAGGGGAGAAAATGTCCCATTACTTCTGGAGAGAGAAACACATCGTCTCCGAGACCTTCTATGGAGTTCATACAAGCTGTCTTCTGGGCCCCAAGAAGATGAAACTTTTCAGGGAGGCAGGTACAGAACGTGGTCGCCCCAAGCTGGAAGACGAACGCAATTCTGCCTTAAGGTCCTGAGCACGAGTGACTTCTGTGAGTTTCTCTGAGGCCCAAGGCTGGAGCTCAGCTAGCCAAGGGCACTGTGGTGCTGGTGGGGGCTCTTAGAGATGAACGCTCATAACTCATTTTACCCACGAGGACACCACGCCTCAGAGGCATTCTGTTGTCTTGCCCCAAATCTCTCATTAATTCCCAGGGACGCAGAAGTGGATCGGGTCCCATGCTCATCATGCTTTAGGACAGTGCTGAGCTCCCGGGTGAGTGTGGCACCAGACATGCGTGTCTTATCTCCTCACTACCCCAGTCAAAGCCCCAGTACAAAGAAAGCAAATGCATGACATTACCTGATGCACCTACAAGGACAAAGAGGACCACTGAAGAGATGATGTCAGATGCGACACATCGACAAAATTCTAGAAGAGGCAGAGCAGATGCATAGATGGTAAATAGTATATCAGAGTGGAAAAGGCTGAAGCCTAATCTCCTGCCAAGAACGAAAGCAATAAAAAGCAAGGCGATTCGCACCACTGAACTGTGAAAAAGCCTCAGGCATTGAACACTGCAGGTTGCCCCGCAATTGGGACTCAGGTTGGGGGCTACAAAGAAGAGATGGAAGTTTCTACAAGGAAAACTTAGATTCTGGGGCCCCTCTGTTTATTCATAAACACAGACCTCTTCATGCCCATTCTACCCAAAAGGGCCTCTTTAGGAAATGGATCCAAAGGAGCGGAGGCAAAGGAGGGCAAGGAGGGAGAGCCACGGGCAGGAGGCATTCTGGCCAGCGCTGTGGGGCACTGGCTGCTCTGTGCTGCTGGGCTTTCTGAGAAGGTTTGTCATGGGGCTCTCAAACCCTGGGGGGTTGGGGAGGGGACAGCCCTATTGCCTCACCTCTATCTCCCATAATCTGAGGTTAAATACTTCCAGGCTGCTCCTGAGCAAGAGCCCGCTGAGTTTCCACTCTGAGGCATCTGGGAGTGACACCTGGTCACACTTGCATGGAGTTAGTCACCACAGCTGTGACTGGATTAAAGGTGAATGGAGAGGATTTAGGTCTCTGGAATCCCTAACACAATTCCTGAGCGGGAGGCTTTGGGCCCGGGAGCTCCAGATGCAGTGGAGGATTTCAGCAAGGGGCTGAGAATGAGCTTCAACTAACAACCCAAGCACTAAAGAGATATTTCCCAGCCCACTTCACTTGCTTGGGTCCCTGGACACTCATGGTTCCTATTTGTACCTTCAGGTGGGAGACCAGAGCATCTTCCCAAGAGAAACAGTCTACCAGAAGATAAAAGGCCTACAAATACTGGTATGTTCGGGTCTCTGCAACAAAATGACCAGGTTCCAGCTCAAGAACCCTAAAAAGAAGTCCACCGTTCAACCAGCTTCAACCCTGCACACGAAGCTTCTAGTGCCTCTCACTCTCCAAGAAGGATGGTTGGTCAAAGACGACCAGACACTGAGGCAGGCCTGTAACAGAAAGATGGCTCTTGTCTTTAAATTTTCCTCTTATATATATTGACTCCCTTCTCGTCAAGTGCATTTTAATGTGTGGCTGTGGCTGTAACAGTGGTCTCAGGGGACAAAAGAATCTTGGCATTCAAGAGACAGCATTAAGATGAAAAGTGCGCACGTGCAGATCCGGGAATCAGATTAATGATAGTAGCATGAAATTGGGAAGTCACTTGACGTATCTGTTCCTCAGCTTCCGCATCAGTCACATGAGAAATCATGAACCCTTCGTGCCCCTGAAGAAAGAGCTTGTACTGGTGCAGGGCACTGTTCACATCGAATGCACAAGAGAGCCAACCCCACCAAAGCCACCTGGGAACATCTCAGGGCTCTGCACCTTGCCACCATGGTGACAGGACTAGAGATGCACTAAACGGCTTGCCTCCAGAGAAGCCTTCTCCTCCCAGCTTCCGGCAAGCACAGCCTGAGCACCACGTTCTGCCAAATATTCCCACCCTACCTTCCTGAGCCACTGATTTTACAGCCGTGCCACAAATGTGCCCCATTGAGTTTTGTGCATCTCTTGACCCTCGGGCCTCCACATAGCCCAGACCTGTCCACTGTGCCTTCTAGAGCTCAAGGTCATCCGCAAAGTCTTCTACACGTCAGCCTCTTTCTGAACATTGTTTCTCTGTCCTCCTCCCGCTGAAACTTGGCTGCCTATGGAGGACCCTGCATCATCTTCTGCTGATTCTTCTAGATCCCTTGGGCCAGAGGACAAGGATGTGGAGCAGAGGTTTCTAGACCCTTGTTTCTAGACCATCACACCTCCCTACCCATGAAATAAATCTCATTCTTTGAAGCGCTGGCCATTAACTGCCTGTCCCCATGACCGTCATCTATGGACCTTTCTATGGATTGTTTGCACGATCACACAAAGAGCGTCCCCACTTTAGAAACATGGACAAAAGACCCTCCCCTGAACTCAGCTGTTTCTAGCTTTGGCTGAAGACTCAGCCAAAGGGGTCCGTAATTCCTGAATCCACATCTTGTCCCACCATCATCTTCTGAAATTACTGAGGTTAGACAGTTGTCACCAAAAAACACAAAAACCACCTTCATCAAGGTCAATTCCATGTCATGAAATCTAATGGTCATTTCACCAGGACACTGCACTCAGCCTTCGATGCCAACAGGGCTCTCTTTTTCAGGAAGCACCTGCCTTCACCTGGTCTTGGGGAAGCCACACTCTCAGCCCTGCTCCATCTCTCTGCACTCACTCCCCCACCAGTAACTTGGGGATGCATGATGACTCAGCTTTCAAACCTCTCCACTCTTTATTTACACAAACCTGCTAGGTTGTCTCATCCATCCTGGCTTTAACTTCCTTTCATAGATGGAATTGGCCAAACATACATGTTCTCTCCCTGAGTTCTGCATAAACATCTTCTGAGTGTCTGATTGGCATGTGAAACATAACAGTCTCAAAACATAACTCCTTTTTTTAAGAGACAGTATGCAAACAAGTGGGCACAGGACAGAGGGAGAATCTTAAGCAGACTCCATGCTCAGTGCAGACCCCGACATGGGGCTCCATCCCGCAACCCTTGAATCGTAACCAGAGCTGAAATCAAAAGTCAGAAGTCCAACTGACTGAGCCACCCAGGAGTCCCATCAAAACATAACTCTTGATTTTCCCTGCCAAATCTGCCACTCCTACACTGTTCTACAAATCAATTAATGTTAAGTCCATTCTCGCATTTAATCAGGCCAAAATACCTTAATGCCTCTTTCTCTGTAAGAGTAATTCCAACATGCCATGGCTATCTGTCGCCTCTCCATCTTTCTATCTATCATCTATTATCTATCATCTAGCATCTATCTATCTAGATGTAAGAATTTCCTCAAGGAAAGTATAAAACTTCTTCTGTTTTTACTTATCAAGTGTCTCTGAGAATCACTCATCTCTCTGAATCAGAAATTAGCTCTTGGTATAATTTCTTTCAGTACAAAGTTCCCACTGGTTTCTACAGAGACACTACCTGTGTCTCTGGTAAGTCAGATGAGGAGTAGAAAGGCTCTAATCACACAGCCCTGGCAATCCCACTTCTTGGTATTTCCAAAGGAACTGCAATCAGGATGTCATGTAGAGCATCCGCACCCCCATGATCACTGCAGCATTATTCACAGTAGCCAAGAGGTGGAAACAACCTACGTATCTGTCCATTGATGGATGAGTGCATGAAGAAAATCTGATATATACACACAGTGGAATGTTATCTAGCCTTAAAAAGAAAGAAATCCTGCCATTTGTGACAGCACAGATAGGCTTAGAGGACATCATATTAAATGACAGAGAAAGACAAACACATAAGATCTCACTAATATGTGAAATCTAGAGTAGTCAAACTCATAAAAGCAGAGAGTGGAACGGTGGTTGCCAGAGGCTCCGAGTTGGGGAGCAGGTGGGGGTGGAGAGATACTGGTCAGGGGTACAGAGTCTCAGTTATGCAAGACGAACACGTTCTGGAGACCCGCTATACAGCATGGATCCTACAGCTAACAATAAGGTGTTCTATACTAAAAATTTGCTAAGAAGGTAGATCTTATGGAAAGTATTCGAGGAGCACCTGGGTGGCTCAGTAGGCTGACTCTAGATTTCAGCTCTGATCTTGATCTCAGGATTGTGGGATTGAGCCTCGAGTCAGGCTCTGTGCTAAACATGGAGCCTGGTTGAGATTCTCTCTCTCTCTCTCTCTCTCTCTCTCTCTCTCTCTCTCTCAAAACTAAATAAATAAATAGTTTTAATGACGACAATAATAATAATAGTGGCAGGATGAAACTTTAGGAGTGATGGACGTGTTTTATGGCCTTAATGGCAGTGATGGTTTCACAGAGAATACTTAACCCCAAGCCCATTGAGTTGTATACATTAAATATATTAAGACTTTTACATGTTAATTATATCTTAATATTTAAGAAGGAGGAGGAGGAGAAGGCGGAAGAGGAGGAGGAAGAGGAGGAGGAGGAGGAGGAGAAGGAGGAGGAGGAGGAAGAGGAAGAGGAGGAAGAGGAGGAGGAAGAGGAAGAGGAGGAGGAGCAGGAGGAGGAGAAGGAGGAAGAGGAGGAGGAGCAGGAGGAGGAGAAGAGTACTCTAACAAAGGACTTGAATCAACACGCGCTTTGTTACACAGGCTGAAGAGCAAGTGAGCAAGCACACTTCCTCCCTCCCTCCACCTGCTGCCCACTCCTTAAGCCCCTGGTGGGTTGTCAGGTGCTGGAGGCCACGACACCCCTCCGACTGAGGTTTCTTCCAGGCCATTCTGAAGTTTCAGAGCGTTTGGAGGAGCCAGGGATGGAGCCAGCACAAACGTCCGCTTGTCTGGGTGTCTGTCATGTGGGACCAATTTTAGGGTTAAAACAGGCAAAGTATGTGTTGGGACCTCTTCCACATCCTACATTCAATAAATATTCCCCAAGCACATCAGTGTACTGGGCTGACCTCTGTGCAGACATAGAGACGAAGATTGTGACCTTGCCCTCTTACGGCTCATGATCTAGAAGGGAGAAGTTCTCACTTGTAACACACACACACACACACACCCCTCATATCTTATTCTCTTATTCCCCTCTGCCCAAACCTACGTCTTCTGACTTCCCAGGGGCTCTATTGCCAACATGCATAACCCTGCCGCCTCTGTCTACACCAGGCAGACCCCGGCTGCAACCAGGAGTAGAAACTGCCGATTATATTTCTTTGTTCTCAGGCAAAACGATGAGACTCTGCTTTAAACTCCTATGGTTTTTGAATATAATAACACCTCCTATATTAAAATAAGAATCAGGATTTTACAGTTTAAGAAACTTTATATATCTGCAAAATGTATTCATTGAGATGGTACTACGGCAAATAATAGGCTTTTCATCACAGATCTGTTTTTCTGCAAACACCTGAGCTCTTTCACGGTGTAGTTGTTGAAGACGGGCAGCAGGACCCAGCGTTTGGACACTTGCCAGGAATCTCAGTAGCTGTTTTATGTCTCTCTTGTGTTTCTTTCTCCCACAGGAGAGTACCCCACACTGTTTCTGTAAATTGTATCTGCTAAGTGCACAAGTATCAACGCGAGTTTTCTCACTGAGAAACTGTTCAGAGGCACGAGCCGCTGTTTGGAGAAACAACTGATGACATTTTGGGCTTTTGCATGCTGCCATTTCCAGAATCTGAATTCTGAGAAGTCACGAGAATGGATATATTCAGGGAACGTGTATCAGTAACTGCTGAAGAGTTTCATTAGGAAAAAATACTGCAACCAAAGAAAATTCCCTAAGAGCTTTAGAGATGACCCAAACTGTCTTTGAGAAGACAGTCTCCTGAATTTTTGTTTCCTAGGACATTCTGTGGATATGAAGAAGGCTCGGACACATCGTCAACCAAAGTTCTTCTCCTCAGCAGCTCCCACACATCCATCACTCGGTCTAACATGTTTATCTCAAAATCGCCAGTGGAGCACATTCCAGGTTTGAGGTCTGTTTAAAGAGGGTGAATTCCCAGGGTTCCTGGGTGGCTCAGGCAGTTAAGCATCCGACTTCAGCTCAGGTCATGATCTCGTGGTTCGCGAGTTTGAGTCCCACGTCGGGTGCTGTGCTGACAGCTCAGAGCCTGAAGCCTGCTTTGCATTTTGTGTTTCCCTCTATCTGCCCCTCCCCTGCTCACCCTTGGTCTCTCTCTTTTTTTAGAAAAAAAAAAAAAAGGAGGGTGAACTCCTTGAGCTTGAATTCATGCCAGGGGAAGTTACTCACCTGTTCCTCCTCCAAGCTCCGTCCAGCCCAACCCTGGGGCTCATCTTTGTCTTCCCCCTGACCTACCTTCTCACCCCCCATCACCGGGTCCCATGGCTTCCACATCCACACCCGTGCATCTGGACTCGGTCAGCCTATCTGACCCTGGGCTCATTACTGGCCCACAGTGCTCATCCGGAAGTATCTGCATATCACTTCCTGTTCAAAACCTGCAATGGCTTGTGTTTGCAAATAGGACATCACACAGAACCCTTGTCGAGGTCCAGAGCCCCTTTGTGATGTGGCCCCAAGTTACCCCTTCTCTCCGCTCGCTGTGCCCTGGTGATACCTGTCTTCTTTCAGTTCCAGCAAAGATCTTTTCTGAGCCAGGGCCTTTGCACATGCAGTTGTCTCGGCCAGACATGAAGATAGAGTAGCCTCTGCAAATTATCACTTTATCTGCAGAGTCAGAGAAGTACTTTCCGAGACCTACGAGTAAGTAGACCACCCTGTCATACTGTCTTGTAATATGGGCCCTGGAATAGATTAAAGTCGCTCTAATTGTATAATCACAACTATTTTTAGTCTGCCTCCCTACTACGTTATAAGCCCTGTGAGAACAGGAGTATTTTTGCCTTCCCATTAAGGATGTCTCCTTTACTTGGAACCCCTCAAAATAATTGACTACCTACTCAATAAATATTTGTTAAAAAATAATGTCATTTGCTCTTTCTAAGAGCTGGCCTGTCCCCAGAATGTGTCATTGTTTCTTTTTAAGCTAGATTTTTTTTTTTTAGTAGGAAAGACTGTTTCAGAGAAACAGAGAGCTCGATTTCTCTCAACAGCATTTTTTGCAAAAGAAATAAATCTTTGTGTGAGCTGTTACACGTTTTAGATTTATTCCTCACTCACATAAAACTCAATGTTAGCAGTCTTCTTAAAGTTTTTTTTTTAAGTTTGTTTATTTTGAGAGGGAGAGCATGCAAGGGAGGCACGGAGAGAGGGGAGAGGGAGAGAATCCCAAGCAGACTCCGCACTGTCAGCTCAGAGCCTGATGCGGGGACACTCAACCGACTGAGCCGCCCAGGCGCTCAGGTTTGTGGCTTTGAGCATCTCCGCCATCTCCCACCTCGGCCACCATTTTACTCTTAGTGTTGGGAGCCTGCCTTTTTCAGATTGTACATTCAGGTGAGACCACGCCGTGTCCCAGCGCCCAGCACTCACCTCTGCTATTTGTCTCTGCCCTTTCTCTCTACTTTGTTACCAATTTCTGACCCATCTTTTGCCACTCCTCCAAATCTCTCCAAATCTCTCGCTGCTTTTGTTCTGGATCCTTCTGTTCCCCCATCTCTCACGGTGTCAGACTCGGGACCTTGATCATCTCGGAGGAGCTGGGCCAGCTAATTTCCTTCTCACGCTGGGCTGCAGATGCCACACTTCCAGCCTCGTTTCACTCGTGATGAATCAATCCAAGAATCAGTATTGAGTGCAAAGAGTGTCCCCAAGCATCACCAGGGACTCGTGGAGCAGGGGTTTGTTCCCAGAATGTCAGAGATCCAACCAAATTAGCAAAGTTCTTGGGTCGGTGGAGGCCATTTTGTGATCCTGGGACCATTATGTATTAAACCTGTGTTTATTTAAAGTGTTTGCCTTCTCTGCACCTGAGTTTTCTCATCCATAAAATGGGCACTAGCAGAGGGCCTGCGTTGACGGTGCAGCAGAGGCTGCACGAGGTAACTGACAGGAAACACTCACTACAGAACAGGCTGCATGTGACGCTAAGACGCACCGAGACCGCATCACCCTCTTGAATTAATGCTGAGTCAGCAACGTGACAAGATGGAGCCCCCTGACATCCATGGACACAGGATGGATTTTTTCTTTACGTTTATTTATTAATTTTGAGGGAGACAGAGAGAGCGCAAGCAGGGGAGAGGCAGAGAAAGAGGGAAACACAAAATCCAAAGCAGGCTTCAGGCTCTGAGCTGTCAGCACAGCACCCGACGTGGGACTCAAACTCACGAAACCGTGAGATCATGACTTCAGCTGAAACCAAGAGTCAGCCGCGTAATGGACTGAACCAACCAGGCGCCCCAATGTGGGTTTTTTTTAAACTCACCGTCATTTAAACGTTAATTCCCAGAGTCTCCGTCCCTCACCTCCTACGGGCCCCCGAGTGAGCAAGGCCTGGCCCGTCTGCACCGAGCAGCCAGCAAGCCGGTCCGGGGACCCCAGCCCCTAACAGTCTGCCTAGTGGAAAGCCGTGGGGTCCACGAGGGTAGTCGCTCCCTCAGCCCAGGTTTGGGGCTGGCAAGGAGGGCTGGAGGCCTGAGCACACGGTGGGGCGGCCCAGTGATCACACAACTGAGATGTAATGGCGCTTGTGTTCGCTGCGGCCGGTGGACACCTCCGCCAGGATGGCTGAGGATAACGCTCCCGCACCACACACGGCTACGCCTCAGTTACGGTTTTTATGAGAATCATGTCTTTCGGAGCCAAGCTCTGGGGGAGACTGCTCTTTTTCGTTGTTTTGCCTGGAAATAGGAAATTCCCTGCCTGCAGTGCGGCAGAGCAGTCTTTTGGTCTGCTTCCAGAAGCCCGTGTGCTGGCGCAGCACCCCCTCCCTACCCGGCCGCCAGGCCCGCCAGCAGTGTGAACGAGCCACAGGACTCCAGCTGCACAATGATACTGATGATGATCCCGATGGCGAGGATTTCTGACTTTTTAAAAGATGTTCTTCTCAATTCCGACTTCGCTCTCCAGCGAATGTGAGAGGCAAGCCCGACATCGCTGCTCTGTGTCTCACCTATGAAGAAATGGGGGCCCCGAGGGGCCAAGGTCACAGTCACAGAGCAGTAGGAGAAAATGCCAGACTCCTATCTCCAGTCGCCTTTTCTCTCTGCCTTCTCCTCCCGTCGCCTTCCCTCCTCACTGAGTTGCCACTCTTCTCTCTGTGTTCAGGGAAGAACCACCACATCCAAACTTTGCCAGTGACATTTCTCTGACTTGTCCTCTCTTAATTTTTTTTAATGTTTATATTTTGAGGGGGGTAGCAGCAGAGAGAGAGGGAGACACAGACGCCGAAGCAGCTCCAGGCTCCGAGCTGTCAGCACAGAGCCTGATGAGGGTCTCAAACCCACGAACTGTGAGATCATGACCTGAGCTGAAGTCAGACACTTACCTGACTGAGTCACCCAGGAGCCTCTGACTTTTCCTCTCTAATCTGCTCCCAAATACACACAGGCTCCTCCACATGCCTTCACTGCTCCACTGGGTATCTGCCTGTCACTACCACACTGCCCCTCCTAAAGATCATCTTTGAGACGCTATTATCTGACTCTATTCCCGGGGGCCACCCCACAAAGACCAGGTGAGCCTCACTTGTCCCCTAGACCTTCTCTGGGCACACCAT
This sequence comes from Suricata suricatta, assembly GCF_006229205.1. NCBI lineage: Eukaryota > Metazoa > Chordata > Mammalia > Carnivora > Herpestidae > Suricata > Suricata suricatta. The sequence goes on from NC_043701.1 coordinate 3,905,324, forward strand.
CCGGTAATGTCTCTCTTCCTTCAGCTTGCCACAAGGCAAATTTTGCCGTACATTCCTTAGGCGTTATTTTGTTGTTCGCTGTCCCCACAGATTCCCAGAGACTGGAGCTCGTGACTTTCTTTACGCTTCAAGTGTGCACGGTGGTCCACTCTACACAATAGACAGTGAGCACTTGCGGGTTTACTGAGCTAAAGGAGAGTTCCAGAGCACGTGGGAGAGGATAGGCAAAGGGCTTCCAAACCCAACCAAACCAAACCAAACACAACCAGCCAAGAATTGGCAGGGTGGGACCCCAAACACCCACAGCAATGGCACTCAGAAGGCTTCCGCCATGGATATAAACAATTCAGCCTCCCAGCAAACCGGGTTTTTGACCGAAGTAAAGAAAAAACCGTGGAGCACTTTGAAACTTCAGGATCAGAGAACAAGGCCCTGTGGCCCCTTGGAGGGCATTTTTCAAAGGCTCTCTGTGTGGCTACCAGCTAGCCAAGAGTCTGCTTCAGAAGAGAAAGCCGGGGGTGTTCATGCCTAAAATTACGTTTAATGAAACTATATCTCCTAACTACCTCCTGATGGCTACTCTCAGGACCTTGCTGTGCCCGAGACATGCCCTGGGTGAGCCCCTGAACCCAGTTCGAAAGATAGAGCAAAGGCCATTGTCTGATGCTCCCTCCTGATAGACGGGGGTCCACATTGTTGGGAATAGTTTAAAGGTGACAGCCCTGGGTGGTCATGTCTCTGTGTGTTACTGGGGCTGTTAACCTAGTCACTTGGCCAGAGGGCCCCCCGGCCACCTCCCTCAGGCCAGTTTCTGAGCTTCGGTGCTGGATCCCAGAGCCCTGTGCGTGGCTCCGGATGGGTATCTGTTGCTTAAGGTCTTCTGTGGACGTGTCTGTCCTGAGCATCTGAGCGAAGCCTCACAACCTGGTTTCTATTATTACATAACCAGATTTTCTTTTTCACAATCCATTCCTGTGAAAAGGTTTTGCAGTGAGACAAATGGTCAAGGTCATGTCCAGTATTACCTGCCAGTTCAATGTAGGTTACCTGAACGTCACCAGTGGCATTTGGCTGACAACCTGATAGAGCTCACTTACACTTTCAACTAGACCTGAACCGTTTTGGAAAAATGAACGTTTACACTTTGCTAGAGATGGGTCTAGAGATCCCTGAATAAATCATAATTATCAATAGCTAACATCTGCAGGCTGTTCACTACACGTCTGGCACTGGGTGAGCACTCATTCTGAATCCTCACTACCATCCTATGAGTTAGGAAGATTCCCATTTGACAGATGAAGAAAACTTATCATCCCTCTTTCTCTCAGATTTGCTAATAAATGCTGACACTCCACATTTCTATGCTATACCGCCTTTTTCAAAAGGATTTCATCCTGACATAGAAGATAATTTATAAGGCATTACTTTAGCGGCGGGGAATTTGGAGTTTGAGAGAGTCTTTGCTGTGTAGAACCCAAATATTCTTTTTTTTTAGTGTTTATTTATTTTTGAGCACGAGAGACAGACAGAATGCAAGTGGGGAATGGGCAGAGAGAGAGGGAGACACAGAATCGGAAGCAGTTTCCAGGATCTGAGCTGTCAGCACAGAGTCCGATGTGGGGCTCGAACCCACACTGTGAGATCATGACCTGAGCTGAAGTCAGACACTTAACTGCCTGAGCCACTCAGGTGCCCCTAGAATCCAAATATTCTTAAAGAATGAAGCAGGCATCTGAATTATAAACCTGACCCAGCCATTAATCAAGACCATCTTAGGAAGTCCTCCAGCACATCGGACAAAAGGTACATGTGGTTACCACTGACTAAGACGGTCATGTCCTGAATGTCCAGTGTATTCTAAGTCCACACACAGAAATCCAACTGCCCTCAAGAAGCTTAGGACATAGATGTAGAAGCAAAAGTCACATGAGAAATGATCACAAAAAGTTTAGGTGGCAGTGACCAGGCACTCGGAGTTCCTGGAGTTCTTGGAGGGGCTCACATTGGAGCACAACTGGGGGAGTTGAAGGGTGGGGGTCAGAGCGGCAGGGACAAGAGCAGGAGGCACCTTCCTGGTGGGACAAAGGGTGGGGAGAATGCTGGACATGACATCTGAGAGGTGATGGAGACATGGTGTCACAGCCCTGGGCCAGGAGAGGCGGGCAGGGTGTGCAGTGGAGAGGGGCACCTTGGAGGGGACTCCCGACACCCCCATCAGCCCACTGGGTGCAATGAACCCCTCAGGGCTTCTGAACTTGCCTTGCCTTTTCCTGGAAGCCTCCATCCAACAAAACACCAGGTTTTTTCTTAATTTAAAAGTTACTTTTGTGTGACTCATTATACTGGTTATGCCATAGACACAACTGAGACCATCAAAACCACTAAGTCCATGACATCCCGGGTCCCATGGGAGTCCCGCGAGCCCAGCTTTAAAAGAAGGCAGGAGTCTCTGTCCTGCCATGTCCTCCACTTGGTCACTGAGGTATTTATCACTTCCATTCCCTTCTTATTTTGTTTCCTGTCCTCTCTGGCCTCTAACTGCCCTTCTTTCTTCTATGGTCAGGAAAAGATAAAACCTAAGTGACTCTTCTGCTGGTCCATGTGTCTTCTATCTCCCTCTTACCATGTTTCCTGGCTCTCCCCGACGATGACCCTCCCCATCCCGGAAGCTCAGAACGCCTGAGATTCAGCGCCTCTCCCCAGCCCGCAGCAAGCATGTAAGGGGAGGACCTATCTGGAAGTGTTGGGGGCTCCTCGTGGAGACCTGACTGTGAGCTGCCTTTGTGCTTCCTGGAGATGGAAATGTCTTTCTAATGTAAGACCACATCTTCCTACTGTCTTATTTCTCTATTGCCTTCTGGAAGGAGGATCCAATGTCAAAATTCCTTCCCTACCTAACACTCAGCGTTAGGGCATCCTGGATCCAGCTGCCTGCAGGTTTCATCAAGAAGCCATTCTTCCAGGCGGTTCCTGTAGCAGCCGAGACAAAGGAGCCCATGCATTTTCTGGGAAGTCTGCTTGTCTTCTGAATCAGGCATTTTATAGAAGGAAAATCTCCCCAGAAGAGACAAAGGAAGTTAAACCGTGTCACACTCTGCCCTGTGATGGTTCTCAGAGGCGCGAGTCTTTCCCAAGACAGGTGGAGCCCAGAGTTCTTCCCCTGGGTAACCAGGACTTTCTCTCTTGAGTGATTCTTGTCTTTCAATATGTCTTCCTCTGTCCTTGTTTCAGTGGATCTCTTCTCCCCCAGTGACCTGAGTTTGGATGACCCATGGTCCTGGTGACAAGAAATGCTTTTTGTTTCATTGCTCTGTTGAGTTTCTCTGTCCACAGGTCTTGCTCCATCCACCCGTGTTTACTAACTGGCCCCTTGTACCCAGCTCTGGAATGAGCCCTGAAAAGCATTTACAAAATTCAGAAAAACAGGGGTTTATACTGGATGGATCCTAGCAATCCCCCAATTCAAGCCCTCCACTTACAGGTGAGGAGCCCAATGTCTAGGCTGTTGGAATTGTTTGTTCAAGTTCACATAGGCTTCCAGTGATGCAGCTGGGCAAGTGCTTCTTCAATTCCCCCTAAATCTCTGATTCAGACCTTGAAACCGGGTAAGGCAGTTTATTAGAGCTGTGTTAACTGAGACTAAATAAGTCCTTCAGTAAAGGTCTGAGAGATGGAGCACATGAACTTGGGGCAGCTAGAGGAGAGTTCTCATACTCACTCAGCTGAATTCTTCAGGGTCACTTGTTTTCACTGGGCACTGGACAGGTGGGTCTGCATGAGGACTGTCTTGCTCGCCCACTGATCCCGAGATTTCTGTTCACTGACACTGTCCCTCAGTGGAATACCATCTCTTTCTAGGGGAGGTAGAGTGGCACATAGATTGCAGAGTGTATATATTTTACACACCTCTGGGGGAAAGGAAAAGATGATCTACCACCCCTCCAGAGAGCAGCGGAAGAGTCAACAGCAGCTTATCCGATTCCCCACACTGGAGAAGAGGGAAAAGATGAGCTGTATTTCACAAACGCCAAAGCTTCTCTAATTTGTCTGCCTCTGCTCTCATTACTAACCCAAAGCAGCATGACAGAGCCCTAGGGGCTACATTAAAATTCTCCAGCAGCGGTGTTCATCAGTAAGTATGGAGGATGGAAACACAAAGGGGGAAAATAATCCCTCGAAGATCATAATGAGGCTAAACAAAACCCCCAACAAATAACAAAGTGGAATCACTGGGTGAATAAATGACAAACCAATAATATTAATTGAATGTGAAAACGTTATGCCTTAGGATAAATTGTGACCCAGAAGAATGCCTGAGTTCTCGTGTATGGGAATGGCGTGCTTCCAAATGGTAACGGAGAGCATGTAGTCCACTGGGGACACATAACAAGATGGCGGTGAGCTCAGTAAACTTGGATCCTCCACAGGTCAATGTGGGAAGGTCCAGATTCTGATAGTTGGAAAGAACCTCAGGGTTATTTCCATTTCAACTTTTGGTTAAGAAATGCAGTGTTGGCTTTTAGTGACTGCTGATTATTTTCTAAATACTAGCAAGTTATTAATTTGGACAGTTTATCATATGTACTAATACTGCTTCTTTTAATCCTATTTTTTTTTATCATGGCTACCATGCTATTGAACATGCACGTACAACGTGGATGTGGATACAGACATGTTTATGCCATTACCCTCAGGAGTTTCAGTAAAACAAGGAACATAACATACTTTTTGATATTCTTGAAGAGCTTATCATCTCCTCATGAATGACTTTTGGTTGTTGAAAGCACCTCCTTCTATATACATAACCAAGACAATATTTCCCATAGACCTTGGCCCAACTGGAAGTCAGGAGAAATTATAAATATGTTTTCCCATGTCAACTCATCACTAACATTCCCAAGGCCATCTGGCTTCAAAACAAAATCCTACATGGCCTGGGAGTGGAGAAGTTCTCCTAGAAACGTCATCATAGGTTTTGAGACAAGTCGTATGTTTTCATTACGTCCCCTTCTTAGAAGAAATGGGGGACATATAAGGAGAGGCTGGATAAGAATCAAAGAACTTACTTTTGAGGGAAGAAGAAAGAAAATGGCTTATGACCAGAAATATACAACAAAGGAATTTCCAAGAAGCTACATTCATGAGAATCAACAAAGAGCAACCACACACGCCCTAGGGACTAAGTGAAAGCTTTTATGAGAAGCATTTTCAAATAGGGTAAGAGTGAGATACAGCAAGGCACACAGAAAAACCAGACAGAGGAGCAAAAACAAATGTTACAAAATGAGATGCAGAAGAGAATGACCAACACTTAGAGATTCCAATTTAAAAATAATCTTGACAGAGACAGAAAGACAAAAAACAATAGATTTAGAAAAGATAAAGAATGCTTGTAGATTTTAAAATAAAAGGGAAGTGTCATGGGTTTAGGAATTCTGCAATGCTTTGTGGTGTATAGTTGAACAAATAAAACATATTGTAGATAATAAGAATGAAGAGTCTCACTGTCGGAGAAAGAGTTTACAAATAAGGAAAAAGGAGAAGCCTAGAAAAATTCTATTGTGCTGCATTGGAGTTTAAGGTATCAATGTGGACTTATAATTTTATTTTAATACATGCTCTGAAAAATAGATGAGGCCTGAATATAGATGTGCATATGCGTGTGTTATATGAATACGTATACTCTCAGCTGCATCTACTGAGGGTGGCTAGGAGCAGCAATGACACCCCAGTCTCAATGAGCACAGTTATCACCCATGACTTGGCTTCTAAATACTAGTCTCAAAACAAAACAAAACAAAACACACACACACACACACACACACACACACACACAAAACAAAGACAAAGACAAAAATGAAAAACACCCAAAACAAAAATGGAACTAGGGATCTTTGGTTGAAGTGGTTGATTCTAGGATTGAAACAAAGAAAACACAAGATGAGCCTGGAGCATCTTGCTGAGCGAGAAAATGAGGAAGCAATGAACAAAAAAGCACATACCAGAAGGGACAGGAGCCAGCGTGAAAAGAGCTCTCAAAGGCCAGAGTCAGAACAAGTTGAGCATATAAATATGTAAAATAAATAACACTATTGGTTGATAACTCAAAGAACAAAATGAATATCCATGAGTTCACACTGATATAAGTAAATAACTGAATAAAAAAAAAGGACGAATGAAGTAGCAGTTCTTCCGTACCGCAAAATTCTAATTAAGAAAGAGAGAAACAAGAAGTCACCATTAGAACAACACAGTAATATTGGGACAGGAAAGATCCACTAGTAAAGGCAAAAATTTGTGAGTGAAACTTTATGCGGAAACAGGATATCTGCAGAATTCCAAAGTGTCTTCCCCAAAATATTTAGGATAAAAGGCTAACTTTATAGCAAATCATGGCAGACGCCACTTTGGCCAACGCACGAAGGCTAACACCGCCAGTAACACATATTGACATATTTTGCATCTGATGCAGTTTCCTGAGAAGGACATGTTGCCTCTACAGTATCCTTCCTTCTAAGGGATAGTCTCAATCTGATCGTGAAAAGCTCAGCTGCCTCACCAGCACTCTTCCAAAACAACAAGGGCCTGGAAGTCAAGGAGATACTGAGGAGCAGCCACAGATTGTAAGGAGACCAAACAAAGGAGACCAGTGAAAACACCAAGGACGTTCTGTATTCCGCTTAGGGGCACCGTTAGTTTCTCGGTTTTGAGAACTACTCTATGATTATCTGTGATATTGACTGAAGGGGAAGCTGGACGCGGAGTATATGGAAACTCTGTACTATTTTTGGAACTCTCTGTAAATCTCAAACTATTTCAGAATAAAAAGGTTAAAAGAAAGGAAACTCCACTGATAAAAATACCTTTAAAATGGCAATAATTATGAAATTAATGGCATCAGGCAGCCCATACTAAACGGACTTCTTAACACTACCTGGTAGAAACCATCTGTCCAAAAAAATGTCTTTACGAAGGAGAATGAGGAAGGCCCTGTTTTATTGGCCGGACAGCTTCTTGTGCTTTGGGTCATCATCCTTGCAAGTGGGTCTGCTTCCACCTTCTGTGTGAGGCTCTCACCAACCCTGCATGCGCGCCCCTGGCTCCACATAGGGTGAAATAGAACTCAGGCCAAATGCTTCCTCTTCAATTATCTCCCCAAAGGTGAGAATCAGAACACAATCCAGTCTTAGGGACTCCCCTGATTCCCAATTATAGCACTGGCTGAGCCGAGGCGGCCTTCTGAGGAGAAAGCACGAATTCAGTCTGTGATGTGGATGTGCTCAGACAGCAGATGGAGAGGGACCTTGTTGGATCCTGCAACCGTGGAGGAAAATGGAGGACGCTGTTCTCCCTCAAGCCGGGAGGCCAGCAAGGAGATGGCCGTTCCGTGCCATTGGCCAGCTTCCCAGGGCGGGCTCAGGGCCGAGCAACAGCATCTGGGTTCTCACTCTCCGAGAACCACAGCCCCATGTATCAGCGCCTCTGGGGAGATAACAAGTGAGCCGACACATTCTGTTCTTTTTCCCTCTGCTCCTTTGTTTTCTGCAGACGAGTCGCAGAGGACATTGATGAGAAACAGGAGACGAGCATCAAGGAAGCCTTCCGTGGTGTGAATTCCTGAGCACCGGAGAATAGGCTTATTGCTTCACAAGCTATCACATGTGAAGTGCTTCAGAGCAGTTTCTATCTGCCTCTGAGGGCAGCCTCACAGCAACCCACTTACAGGTGAGGAAAGGGCCAGTCATGTCCGTAACATACAACGAACTGATTGCTACGTGCTAAACCCCATGCCAGGGGCTGTGGGCACACACACCAGGGAACAGATCAGCTGTGACCTCTGCCATATTGATCACCAGCAAGGCAGACACTGCCTGCTTTCTGATACTCCTTGGCAAACTCCCATTTTCATTTGTAAAGCATGATGGCAGGTGATCCTGACTTGGAGTCAGTGGTCAGAACAGGCATTGAAGAGGGGCAGGAAGGATGGCTAGGTGTTGGCCAGAAGCGAAGAGGGAAGGGTCCAGGAAGAGGGGCATCTGGGAGGAGCCACAACAAACCCCATGATGCAGGAACAGAACACACAGGTGGGTGGGTCGCACAAGAGGAAGTGAGAAATGACAGAAGCCAGGCCACGTACAGCCTCCAAGGCCACATTAAAGATTGGGGTTTTAGCACAAGGCTGATGGGAAACTACCGAAGGGTTTCGTGCAGGAGGATGACGTGAACTCAGAGACACTAAGTGGCACCAGGGAGGTGGTGGCTAGATGCAGATGTGAAAGCCACACATCGTTCTTACACAGGGTTTTAGGACAAAGCAGGAAAGAGCTGCGCTGAGAACCACAGTCTCTTGACAGCCCATGTTCCTTACCTATTACCTCCCTGCTTACGAGTTTAAGAGTCCACAAAACTCCGGGCAAAACTCTTAATACGCATGCTGGATTGGCATGCATTTATTTCACATTGCCCCCAATGTCAGTAAAGCAATAAAGCCATCATAACTCCACCGATAAAAGAGAATACAATATAAGATAAGAAATAACAAAATAAAGGGCATCTAGGTGGCTCAGTCGGTTAAACATCCGACTTTGGCTCAGGTCATGATTTCACGGTTCATAGGTTGGAGCCCTGCATTGGGCTCTGTGCTGACAGCTCAGAGCCTTGAGCCTGTGTCAGATTCTGTGTCTCCCTCTCTCTCTACCCATTCTCCACTTGTGATCTCTTTCTCAAAAATAAATAAATATTACAATGTCTTAAATAAATAAATAAATAACAAATTAATAAAATTGTGGATAATGAAAAGTGGGCAGAAGAATGGAGGCAGAGGAAACCCGAGTGTTCACAGAGAGCAATGCTAAGTGGAAAGTCAAAATGACTTCCCCAAGGAGTCCTGGAGCTGCTCCGAAGTGGAGGGTAGGGGTCTCCGGATAAACAAGGTGGGGCAGCAGAGCAGTCTGTACAAAGAATAGTTCGATCTCAGGATGCCTTTCCTCAAGTACACGGGACATGGAAGGGTGATTCTTGGGGGAAACTGCAGTGGAGTCACTGGGAACAGCAGACGCCGTCGATGGGGTTGATGTGGAAAGAGAAGACAGCTGCGTCTCACCTCCCAGCTGCCTACTGCCACCCCGTTCCAGTGTCAGTCATGACACTTATCCCCTCCCCAGTGGGAGAATGAACAGCCTAAGACCCTGGATTTAACTTTGGAGGAAGGAGATGGTTCCAAAAGGAGAGAGCTTGATTAGTACTCTATCATTTACAGTTTTCCAGTTAAAAGAAGAATACATGTAGAGGGCAGAATAATTACCCTAGAGATGTCCAGGTTCTAACCCCCAGACCCTGTGATTATGTTGTCTTACATGCCATACATGCAGTGAAGTTGAGGGTCTGGAGACGGGAGAGTAGCCTGGATTAATGACCCAGGTGGGCCCAGTGTAATCACCAGGGTCTTTAAAAGCAGAAACAATCTACAATCTACAAGGAACTCAACCAAAATTCACACCTGAAAAGCAAATACCCCAGTGAAGAAATGGGCAGAAGACATAAACAGACACTTCTCCAAAAAGGACATCCAGATGGCCT
>NC_043701.1:3915002-3918115 GCF_006229205.1 Suricata suricatta
AATTTTGACAGGGCAGAAAATGAACTTGCTAATTAGTTTTCTCTTCCTCACTTGCATTATCTTATTGCTTTAATTTGTCTCCAATGAGGCCAGCCAGATGTGTCAGACCCACATTATGTCTCGAGACCCAATATTAAAAAACCTTTAAGACGATATGCAGTTTAGGTGGCGCTTTGGCCAGTGGTGTAACCTTAGCCAGGTGGGTGGCCTCTCTCACCACATGTGCATAAGGACAAGGTGGTGGTATTTATCTTTAGACCCTCCACCTATGGCTTCTAGGAGCAGACTCTCCCAGACTTGTCTGGAACACCTATTTACAAAATGACCTAGAGAGTTCAGAGTAGAATCAGGGAAGAGGTCTAGTTTCCAGGTATTGAATTTAACAAGTACCACCAGGTGGCTCTTAACATGGACATTTTGGAAACCTTGGTCCAGGAAGGTGATTCTAGGCTAGGTGATGCTTTTAACACTAGAGTTCAAGAACTACTGCCCTAGAAGAAAGTGGTAATAACTACAAACTTATAGGTAAGTCAGTACTAGACCAAATATACTCTAATACGATTTTGCACCACTACACACAGCCTTTTTTTTTCTGCCTGGAAGCATGAAATGCTGGCTATATATAGCTGGAAGATTATCTTCTAGGTCATCTAGTCCATAGAAACTTTTTTTCAGGGAGAAAAAAAAATCTCACCCTGTTCCTCTCTCCCAAGTAAAAGGTCTGCCATCTCCAGTTGAGAAAATCAGAGCTAGCTTAATGATCCTGAAATCATCAGACCAACTAGAATAGTTTATATAAGATGTAGCTGCTGGGGCCTCATCAGATACCCACTGAATCATGATATTCAAGGATGAGACTTGGGGATCTGATTTTAACACAGAAGAATGAGATAATCAGTCAAACTCAAGAACCACTGATCTCTTCCACTCTTGTTCAACAGATGAGTGAACTCAGCAATAGAGTCCAAGTGACTCACCAAATCAAATTTGTGGGAGGCCTTCAACTTGTCAGCTGAAGTCTGCTTTGTGTGAATCACATAAAAATTCTCTTGTCTCTCAGCAAGTCTGCTGGGGTGGTCCCGTCACACCAAGTATGAGAAAAAATTTGGAGGCTAGAGAAATTTACTTAGCAATGATTAAAATTGTTCACCAACACTTCCATCCATCACCTCTCCCCACGTGTCAATCAAGATCAGTTCTCAGATGATGGCTTGTGATCTCTGACCACAGGCAAAAGGCAAAGATTGGGGCTAGGGGAGGATGGAGCATAAGACTGGTTTGGTGGATTAATAATGAAGTCCTCAGGACAAGTCAACATGAAAATGCAGTGTGGGCAAGTCATAAACCACTAGTACCTAGGTTTGTCATTGTTTTCTTTTTCTACTATTGTAGTAGCTAGCTTCCAAGATGATTCCAACAATTTCCATTTCCTGGTATCTATTCCCCCACCTGCCATATTGAATAGACAGTAAACAAGAGGGTATTGTGGAGGTGATGGGTTAGGATTTCCATGAAGGCATTTTGGCTTCTTTTTTGCTCTCTCTTGTATCACTGCTCTGGGGAAAACGAGCCACAACATTGTGAGGACACTTAAGATGTCCTGTGGAGAGGTTCTCATGGTGAGGAACTTAGGCCTGGTAGTCGATGTCTGGCCAGGAATGAGTGAGCCATCTTGGAAGAGCCTTCACATGATTCAACCAACCGCAACTCATGATGGGCCTTGTGCCACAAAGCCCCGCTGAACTGTGGGATAGTAAACGTTTATTGCTTTAAGTCTGAGTTTAGGGTAGTTTGTTTTGCAGTAATAGAGAATTAACACAAGTCAATTGAGGGATTATCCCATGGATATGAGACGGTTGTCATATCTGGTATGATATCATCATGACTCGTTCATGTTGAAGAGCTAGGAGAAGCCTAGTCAAGGAGGGACACAGGCTGAAAAGTCAAGATGAGGGGGGCACACTACCAACGGCAAGGAGACTTTCCCTCCACGACATTTCATATCCTCTTTAATGACTGGAAAGAGTGCATGAAATACCAACTTAAAAGGAAGAGTGTGAGTGAGAGCAAGAGAGAGTGTCTCTTTCCCTGGAGGAAGCAAGTTTAAATTCATTTTCTTTCTTTCTCTGGTCTAAGCCACAAAACTCTCCCTTCGCGAATCAAATGGGATCTTGCTATTACTGTAGGGTAGAAAGGGGAACACTGTGCTATCTGAACAGAATGGAAAAGCATGTTTTTTTTTTTCCAGTGGCAGAGAGCCCAGACATCAGACAGGATGACACCTTGCTGGCAAAGAACAGAGTTCTGTTACTGCTCAGAGCTCGCTTCTTCCAACCAGTCACCAAAATGCGATTTTCATATTCTTTGCCACATCTTGGTAACTTTTTAAAAAATATATTAATAGTAGTTACTATTCTGTTTATTATTATTATTATTATTATTATTATTATTATTATTGCCATAAGAAGTTATCAGAGACTTGGTGGCTTAAACCAACACAAACTTATTTTCTTATAGTCCTGCAGCCCAGAGTCCTACACGGGTGTTTACAGGGCTGATACCTCCTGGGCTCCCTAGGGTGGGATGTTTCTTTGCCCTTTTCCAGTTCCCAGAGGCACCCACACTTCTTGGCTTGTGGAGCCTTCCTTCACCCTCAAATCTCCAGTGCTGCATCTCTTCGAACACACCTGGGAACAATTCTCTGCTTTTATTTTATTTTTTTAAATTTTATTTAATTTTTATTTTAAAATAGTTTATTGTCAAATTGGTTTCCATACAACACCCAGTGCTCTTCCCCACAAGTGCCCTCCTCCATCACCACCACTCTTTTCTCCCCTCCCCCTCCCCCTTCAACCCTTGGTTCGTTCTCAGTATTCAATAGTCTCTCAAGTTTTGCGTCCCTCTCTCTCCCCTACTCTCTTTCCCTCTTCCCCTCCCCTTGGTCCTCCATTAGGTTTCTCCTGTTCTCCTGTTAGACCTATGAATGCAAACTTATGGTATCTGTCCTTCTCTGCCTGACTTATTTCACTTAGCATGACACCCTCGAGGTCCATCCACTTTCCTACAAATGGCCATATTTCATTCTTTCTCATTGCCATGTAGTACTCCATTGT
>NC_043701.1:3918215-3919714 GCF_006229205.1 Suricata suricatta
ACAGTTTGGGTAATTAATGCAGTGGATCTGATCACATCGATGCCACGGAGTACAAGAAATAATTAAAACATTAATAAAGCAATGACAGGGTCTTTGGCGAGTGTGGTGCTGAATCTCAGAAATAAAAGTCAAAATGCCATTACATCATCACACTTTTCCCAGAAATGGGACTCCGACAAATGAGAGATCATAATGTCCCAGGGAATGGAAGGAGAAAGTCTTCCCTCCAGAGACTCACACACGGTGCGGGAGGCAGATGACAATGTTGCCCCTTATCCTGTTAGGCTCTTGTACAAACTTGGACTCTCCTACTTCAAACTTGGCAGCCTGTGGATAGCCGGTAGATCAGGTGTGATCTGTGACCTTGGCTTCAATTCAGGGGCCAAAAAGGTTGTTACACTCCTTGCTTCAATATCAGTGCCAAGCTCTGTTCTCCAAACTACTTTGCCATCAGGATAGCACTACCAGACTTCCCATTTGGCTCAGCTGTTTGTATTTACATTTTAGCAGCCAGAGCTCTGCAGGGGAGGCTGGAGGGGACTGGCAAATGGGCTGATTTGGAATCCAAATCCGATGTTACCTCCAGTGTCCTGGAATATTACAGCCAGAAGGAATTGAGAGTCATTACATAATATTGATGAGAAAAATTAAGATCAGCCAGATGAATTAAATTATTCAAGGTCACTCAGCATGTCAATGCAAGAGACATGAGGAGAGATCAGGATGTAGCGCAGCTTAATGGTCTTGTCCCTAAATCATGCTGTTATGACTCTGGACCATATGCCATTGCTTTGCTCTTTTCTCTGGATCAAAAACATGCAGAGTTTCCAACACTTTATTTGTCTCCTTTGCCAGAGTTCAGCATCCCGATTACTGTCCATTGATCATGCTCCCATTTGCTAATGCTCCTTAATTTTGTGGCCTTACAGAAAGGCCCTACCTCCGGTGCACAGTTACCGAATGAGAGAAACCCAGGATGATTCCCCTTCAGCCCAGATGCTATACTTCTACTGATACCGTCTAAGGGCAGAGATTAGATTCTGTGGTTGGTTAATATTCAGCTAAATGTCACCCCAATCCCACATATCTACACTATGCCTTTATAATTCTAGAGAGGCAGTGCACTTTTCAACTTGAACGTTGATTCTTAAAGCAGTAACTTCTTATCCTGATGTTAGTAATAATGGACCAATGACAGAAGCCAACGATTATTCTTTACTGTGTTCTCAGAACTTTAAACATCATGCTTTATAAGCATTAACTCACTTCATCTTCACAAAAATCTCTTGAGTTGGCAACTATTATTTTCTCTAATGTACAGATGAGGAAACTGAGGCCAGGCAAGGTAAATGTGTGTTCAAGGTCACACAACCTGGAAGGATTAATAACAGGATTCAAACCAAGGGGGTTTGGCTGCAGAGGCCATAGCTCCTGGCTGCTGCTTAGTGAGGATTAATGGTATGTCTTGCTTTTTCTTGCCCTTCATGGGTCTGAGAAAT
>NC_043701.1:3919814-3928649 GCF_006229205.1 Suricata suricatta
TCCCCCTTCTCTTCATAATTGGAATTAACTCTCCCTCGTGTCCCATTTGCCCAGCGATGAGGGTCCTCAAATTGCCAGGTATTAGTCTCAGCCTCCAAAAAAAGAACCATTACTTTCTCTTTCAGTTTCTCAAATCTCGAATTCAGCAAAGACCCTAGTCAGTGGAGCAGGAAATAAAAATTCCCTGCCAGCGGGTCGGTAGATGTAACTGTGTGTAACCCCTAATGTGCGTCATTTGATTCCTACGCCAGTATATCCTGGTCATAGAAAAGCATGACTTGTTATTCCCTGTTTCACTGTCTCTGGGTTTATATGACATTCTAGAGGACAAAACTTAACTTACAGGGTAAAATCTCCTTGGTATCATATCTAGGTTTCTAATAGGCAATCTATTACTGTTAGGTCAACAGCTCCTGGGTGACAGGCCATTTCATACAATCAGGGAATCCCATGAGCATCTGCACAGCACCTCACTGGTCCTTGATAAAGACCAGACAGTTTGGGATTCAATGATAAGCATAAGAGGGGAAGCCCTTGAATGATGGGAGAGACCAAGTTCCCTTCCTCCTCGGTTCTTCAGAGAGTGTGACAATGCCACAGCTGCCCACGGCTTGCTGATGATTATGTGTCATGCAGAGCCCTGGGTGGCCAAAGTCCATGAGAAACCTCTCCCAAGGTGGGGTGTCCCTGGGTAGGAGCAGCACACCAGGACCGAACACTCTGTTAATGAAAGAGGTATTTTTGCAAACTGCTCCCACCTTTCCATCCTGCCCCACAGGGGCCACAAATGTCATTTCCATTTGGGGACAGAATGGTTGGACAAGCCCGGGCTACGCCATGTTATGAGTTCCTGAAGAGCACATCAGGTTACCTGGGTCCACGGTCAGCCTGATGGCAAGCCAGAAGCCATTCCTGCAAAAGAGGCCAGAGATCTCCTCCATGTGCCCGGGGACCTCTGCAGGCTCCACACAGCCCCCCAGATGGTTCAGACGTGTTAAGTGCCATTGGACCTGCTGTCATAACGAGAAGGCAAAGCTTCCTGCCCTGGGGCCAGACTAATTGGGGGACTTGCCCTTGCTCTGGGCTCTACTCAAAGCTAATAGCTCTTCCAGTTACCTGTCAAATTAATTGGGCTGGCACATTTCAATTTAAAAAATATTGCCTTTTCTCTAGTGATGGAAGGAGCAGAAGATATAATAAGTCCTTGTCCTTTACTTTCTGGGATGACATTTATAGGCCTCAGTCGGATACTAACAGCTTTACTAAAGAGTCAGGCTCCCGCATTTTCCTAGAAGTGATATTCAACCATGTAAACACACATGCACATACACACAAACACATAGACATACCAGGTGTCAAAAAAATGCCCATATTTCTAGAGCTATCAGTAGATGACATAAAGAATGTGATCTCATTACATCTTCCTGAATTTACAAAACGTATGAACAATGTATTAGTATATGTTAAACACTCATAAACTTATCCCTCAGCTAAAGAAAGAAGCACACTTCTCAGATTACTGTTCCTTACTCCACTTCCCCATGGCTACACCCCAGGAAACCTCTACCCTGGGTCTGGTGGGCACTGATTCCATATACTTCTTTAAGTTGGACCATATGTGGGTCCTAACTCCTTCTGCGGCTTGGTACACAGTAATACACGTACTGAGTGGCTCAACTTCCTGTACTTTTTAGAAAATGGATGATAATTTGTGACCAGAATTTCCAGGTGGTGAAGGCTTTCCATGTGAAGTCATTCTTCAGTATTCCCAGAACAAAGAAATGAACACTCACTTTGCGTACCTGCACCTTGAACTCACTTCCGTGATTCCATTTCTGAATCAATCCCTGCCCCACAGAAACAGATTTCTCAAATAGTCCTCATTAATGCAAAGGTGACCTTCAGAAAATGGATCATCAATTCCATGTTTTCATTTATCACCAAAGAACAAAAACCACCTCCCACCACCCTGTTTCTGACAAGTAACTTCTCAACAAATATTAGGAACACAGTATGTGTTCAAAACCATGCATTGTGCTTTCAGACCTGATGTCAAAACCAGCAGTAAGAAAATAATACTCCCTACCTTGTGACACAACACTTTAGAGAAGAAGAAGATGGAGTTATTAAGGAGGGTTTCATAGAGGAAGTAAGATTAGATTGAACTTGCAGGGGTTGTAGATTTGGGGCTAGGTCCTCAAAAACAACCACAAGCTTTCAAAAATCTCTGCCTTTCCTCGTGGTAGCACCATCCCCACACCAGTTAACTGGAAGAGAGGAAAAAGCATAAAACAATCCTAAAAATCATGAGATCATGCCGGTTTACTCTAGCAAGTGCATTTGGGTATTTTAATTTGAAGGAAATGTTTACTGGGCATTGGGCCCTTTGCTCATTCTGTCTCTGGTGTATTACATTCCTTGGCTTGTGCCAACCACACACTTTATTGCTCTGAAGCTTCGGGGCTTAATGGATCCAGCCTGATCCACACATCATCCTTCATTTCTTCTCTCCTAGGGTTCTTGAGCACTGGCCAAAAGATCCAAAGCACACCACAAAGTGTTGGCAGGGTCAGCTCTGTCCTGTTCCCAACAGTGAAACACACACACAGGTATATGTCCATGCAAAAATTTTAAAACCATCATATCTGTCCTACAAGCTAAAACAAGGGCACAATGTTTCTTTTGACCAGAAAGGTCCTTCTATCCCCATTCTACACTTGCAGAGCTCAAACTCCTGCCACAGACCTCTGTCAGAATTCCTGCATGAAAATTCACAGGGGGTGGGGGGGTGCATTTTTAAAACTAGAGTTTAGGCCAAACATGGAAAATAATCCTTATTTAGTGGATATGAGGTGATATCCAAGAATCGGGATTTAGACTGTGATGGTCTTTTGATGCATTACTTTGGTGAGATGACAGTGCTCAGTTACTCAATCCAACATTGATTTATTTCTGTAAAAGTATTTTGTAGGTGTGATTAAATATTATAGTCATAGTCACTGCATGCCCCATCTGCTGACAGCAGAGACCACACTGAGCCACTAATATGCATGGTTCCCTGGGTGATCAGCCAGCTACCTGGTGGCAGCTTGATTGCACTGGACCACTTCCATCCTGGAGTAGGTGCCCTTTGTTCTTATTAGAAAAGGCACTTACTCTAGATATAGATTTGCTTCTGTATGTGTAATGCTTCTGCCAAAACTACCACTGATGGACTTACAGAATGCCTTATCCATTGTCATGGTATTCCACACAGCATTACTTCTGGTCAAGGAACTCACTTCAGAAAAAATAAGGTGTAGTAATGGTTCCATGCTCATCCATTGGTCTTACCATATTCCCCTCCTCAAGTTGCTGCTGAAAAGAACAATCAAACAGCCTTTTGAAGACTCAGTGAAAGCACCAGTCATATGCAGCACCTTGCAGGGTGGAGGCATGGTTCTCCAGAAGACTGTGTATCATCTATGGTGCTATTTCTCCCATGGTCAGGATTCACATGTTCTAGAATCAAGACAGGAAAATAAAAGTGGCTCCAGACGTTAACACCAGTGATCCACCAGCAAAAGTTTTGCTTCTCATCCTTGTGACCTTAAGTTCTGTTCATCTGGAAGTCTTAGTTCCAAATGAAAGATTGCTCCCATCAAGGGGAAAAGACAATGATTTCATTGAACTAAATGTTGACATCGCCAGCCAGCCATGTGAGTGTCCTCATCCCTCTGAATCAATGAGCAAAGAAGAAGTTTATGATATGGACTGGGAGCCAATGACCTTGATTACCAAGGGGGAAATTGTGGTAGATACTACCCAACGCAAGTAAAGAAGAGTATCTCTGTAATACATACCTCAGTACTGTCATGTCCTTTGATTTAAGTCAATGGAAAACTACCACCATCCAATTCTGGGTGGACTGTTCATAGCCCAGATATTGAAGGTTTGGAGCACTTCACTAGACAAAGAATCATGACCAGCTGAAGTGCTTGCTAAGGGAAAAGGCAATATGGAATGGGGAGTGGAAGAGGTAGTTATAAGTACCATCTATAACCATCTAATCAGTTGAAGATGGAAGAACTACACTAGCAAAAAGAACGCCTTCCTTACTTTGTTATGAGTAGGTTTGTATATATATTATCCCAATATTTTCTTTATTTTCCTCTCTTATTTTCGTATCATTTAACATAACATGTATTAACTATAGTTAACTCTACATGACAGTACTTAGGCTATAGGATATCACAGGAGTAGAGCAGACTTCACCCAAGGACTCTCCATCCTCTTCTGAAGAAGGGTGGGCTTGTTTTGCTTGCACACCAGATAGCTGTATCATGTCAGGTGGAAGTACAACTCTGTGGTCATCTCTTTGTAGAGGTTGATTATGGCTTACGGACTTGTATTTGGTGCCAAGTTCATAAGGGGGTGCATCAAGCTGCCATGGTCTTCTGTTGTCCACTTAGCTACAGTGCTGTTATTCAAGAGGACACTGTCCATCTAGGTGCTCCTATGAAGGTGTTTTGCTCAAACTGTTTCAGC
The DNA here is from genome assembly GCF_006229205.1 of Suricata suricatta. Taxonomy (NCBI): domain Eukaryota; kingdom Metazoa; phylum Chordata; class Mammalia; order Carnivora; family Herpestidae; genus Suricata; species Suricata suricatta. The sequence continues at coordinate 3,924,342 of NC_043701.1, forward strand.
TAGTGTTTATAACTACCTTCTTCTGCTGGATACTCACTATCACAATAATCCCATAGCCTAGGCAACTCCTGAGTTATCATCAGCAAAGCAAACACAAAGAAAAAAGGACTTTCTCAGAGCCATATAGACCCAGACTTACAAACAATAAATATATCTCTAATAATTTTTCCATTCTGCTCATCAGCAACTTTGGCTAAACTTGAGGGAAACGTCGTGAATCTCTTGCCTTCATGACCCTCCTCAAGCCTGACCATCTCACCAGAGTGGGTCATTTACCTTGACATTAACCATCCTCTAGAAGCATTTTTGTATAATTAATAACCTTTAACACTTACTTCTGCAGGCTACAAAACCAAATGACTGTCATTTGTGACAATTAGTCTCATCAATTCTGACATTCTCTAAGGATTTGATTTCCATAAGAGTCTAGTGACAAATGGCATTAGATAGAGAAAGTTTATGTAACAAGACAGCCAAGACTGAGATCACGTTAAAAGCAACAGTTCTGAAGGCAAGGGTTTGTAAAAATAGCCTGTCGATCAAAAGGCAGAATTAAAGAACCAGAAGAAGGCAAGGGAGTGCAAGTGAGGTGGGAGAAGTCTGGTGAAGACAACCGTTGATTTTAATCTGGGGGCAGATATGGACACAGAAAACCAGGAGATGCCAGCAAGCCATTGTAAGCAGGAAGTCGGCCTGTAAATACAGGCTTCTGTAAAGAACAAGAAATGCAAAGTTCAAACTGGTGCTCTCCCACTGACGCTACAGAGTGGGGGGACTGCTGGTCAACTCTATCACTAGAGCCCAGGAAAGTGGAGTGAGCAAGTCAATATTCCCAGGGAGTATTCCGGCCATGGTGAGTGTGGGGCATCTAACTTATCTCCTTGCTAAAAACTACTAGAAAACTGGACGAGCCTATATAAAATAATAATTTCCAGACACGAGACATTGACAGCACAAGAGTATGATTCCTGAAAGGAGAAATATATGAGCCCAACAGTTACCCAGGATGACAGCCTGGAGCATTTTCCAGGTCACAGCACAGGAGGGGGACGAGACAGAGAGCCTCCATGGTGGGGGTGACACTGGTGACAATGTGATAAAACTTCACAGAATTACGTGCACCCCCATGAGTGCATGTAAAAACTGGTCAAATCCAGGTAAAATCTTTAGTTTGGTGAATAGTGTTGTTATAATGTCGCTTCTTCAGCTTTGATAAATGTGCTGTGGTTATGTAAGATGTCGCCCAGGAAGCAGGGGAAAGGGACACGGGAACTCTCTGTGGTGAATGTGAAAATCCTGGATGAGTTAAAAACTATTTCCAGGGGCGCCTGGTGGGGCTCAGTTGGTGAGGCACCAACTTTGGCTCACATCGTGGTCTCACGGTTCATGCGTTCAAGCCCCACATCGGACTCTGCTGACAGCCGGGAGCCTGTGTCAGATCTGTGTCTCCGTCTCTCTCTGGCCCTCCTCCACTCTCTCTTTTTCTCTCTCTCTTTCTCTCAAAAATAAATAAAAAAATAAAAAATTAATTCCAAATAGGGGTGCCTGGGTTGCTTATTCAGTTGAGAATCTGACTCTTGATTTCAGCTCAGGTCATGACCTCACAGTCTTTGAGATGGACCCCCACGTCCGGCCCTGCACTGGCGGTAGGGAGTCTGCTTGGGATTCTCCCCCTTCCTTGCTCTCTGCCCCTCCTCCACTCATTCTCTAGCTTTCTTTCTCCCTCTCTCTCTGCCCCTCTCTTGAACTCTCTCTCTCAAATAAACTGAAAAAAATTATTTCCAAATAAAATTTTTAAAAAATAGAGATTAAAGACTTTTTAGAGAAAGAAATATTGAGCAAATTTATTACCACCAGACTTTTCCTATAAGAAATATCAAAGGAACTTTATCAAGAGAAGAAAAATGATGTCCAATGGGAGTTTTCACGTGCAGAAACGAATGAGAGCATTAAAAATGGAAAACACACGATTAAATATGAAATAATTATTATAATATCATTAAAAGTTGATTGCTTAAAACAAAGCCAATAAAAGTGAAAGTGAGTTTATATTAGTTACTTGTTGATGCATAAATCATTACACTAAACACTTGGCTTAAAATAACAAAGGTTTGTTATCTCACAGGGACTGAGCGTCAGGAATTTGGGAATGATTGAGTGATTTGCTCTGCTGAGTGATTCTGCTTCAGGATGTCTCATGAAATTGTGGTCAAGATGACAGAGGAAGCCATCATCTGGGGGCTTGATGGGCTTGACACCTGCTTCCAAGATGGCACCTTCCCACAGCTGTTGTCAGCCACCTCAGGACCCACTGGATGTTGACCATAAGCTTCAGTTCCTCTCCACATGGACCTTTCCACATGGGCAGCTCGAGGGTCCGTCCAATATGGCAGCTGGCCCCTCTCAGGGTGAGTCATCCAAGAGAGAAAGCAAAGCAGAGACTACAACGCCTTTTCTGAGCTAGTCTTAGAAGTCACACACTGTGTGATACTCTAATCTCTACAATCAAGTCACTAAGTCCCGACCATGCTCAAGGGAGGTGGCTCACACTCCACCTTCCGAGGGGAGGATTTCAAACAATTTGAGGGTATGTTTTAGGACTATCACATGATAAAAGAAAATGTGTAACAGCAGAGGCACAAAGGGAAGTCTGCAATTGTAAGTGCCTCACACTGGGGGTGAAATGGTGTATACCATGTGAAGGCAGACAGTGAGAAGTTAAAGCCATATGTTACAAACCTTAGAGGAGGCGCTAAATTAAAAATACGCTGCTAATAAATCAATAGCAAGGATAAAAATGGATCCATAAAAATGCTCAAGCAATCATTTAGAAGGTAGCTAAAGGAAGAAAAGGAAAAAGCAGGAAGGACAGATAGAAAAGAGTTAGTAAAATGGCACAATTAAGCCCAATTACATCAGTGATTATATTAAACATACACGACTAAACTCTCGAGATGAAGCCAAAGATCATTAGCTTGGATTTCAAAAGTAAAACTGACTAGATGCTGGCTGCAAGAAATACACTTTAAATTACAGCTATATTAAAAGTAAAGGGATGGAAAAATAAATGTCATCAAAAACTAATCAAAAGAAAGCTGAAATGGTTGTAATAAGGTAGATGAAATAGACTTCAGAACAAGGAATATTTACTGAGAAGAACATTTCATGATAAAGGGGTTAATTCACTTTTTAAAAATCCTAAATGTGTAGACATTTAATATGAACCTACTAACAGATCTAAAATACATTATGCAAATAAGTGTAGAACAAGACAGAAATGGACACACCCACAATTATAATTAGAGATTTTAGCACCCCCTTCAGGAACTGCTGGAACAGGGAGATAGAAAAAACTAGTAGGGACAGGGAAGGCTTGAAGGACTCTGTCCCATCGCTTCTTGGCCTTTTGGCTAAGATCAGGTGAAGGATTCTGTCCCATCGCTGACCTCATGGACACTTAGGGAACATGCCACCCAGTGACAGCAGAATAAGCATTCTTTTTTCAAATATAATCAAGCCTTTATGAAGAGAGACTACATTAAGTGGCATATAACAACCATTAATACGTTCGGGAGCAGGAGTTGCAAGCAAGTGGCCACATGCAGCCTGGTGCTTCTTTTTGTAGATGAAATTCTTCTGGAACACAGACGCGCTCGCTGTTGATGGAACATGTATGGCTGCGATGGCACTTTGGTGGCAGAGTTGCACGGTCGCTCGGGGGATGTACAAGAGCTGGTCAAGACTGAGCTCTTACATTCCTGTCCTCTAAGAAGAAGTTTACTGCCCCGTTTCAGAAGATGAAAGTCGTAGGATCACGTTACTGATAACAGAAGCAGTTTATATGTCAATAACAGATTCCTAGAAAATCCCCCAAATATTTGAAAGTTCAATAACACATTTCTACATAATGCATAGTGAAAAAAAGAAATCACACATTAAGGTAAAAACATTCAATTGTTTTTAACATTACTTATTTTTGAGAGTGGGAGTGGGAGAGGGGCAGAGAGAGAGGGAGACACAGAATCTGAAGCAGGCTCCAGGCTCTGAGCTGGCAGCACAGGGCCTGATGCGGGGCTTGAACCCACGAACTGGGAGATCCTGACCTGAGCCGAAGTCAGAGGCTCAACCAACTGAGCCACCCAGGCGCCCCTAAAGAAGAAAATATTTTAAACTGAATGAAAATGAAAACACAATATATAAACAGGTGTAGAATACAGAAAAAGCAGTACTTAGAGTTCATTTATGGCATGAAATGCTAATATTATAAAAGAAGAAATGATCTCAAATCACTGAATCTACCTTAAGAAA